>NW_026113006.1:0-47716 GCF_024323335.1 Lathyrus oleraceus
GTTTAACACCAACATTTTCATTTTTCTAACAATTGAATCAAATTTCATGGGTTTAACATCATCATTTTCATCATTCCCACAACTCAATCAAATTTCATGGGTTTAACATCAACATTTTCATGATTCCCACAACTCAATCAAATGTCATGGGTTTAACATAAACATTTTCATCATTCCGACAATTCAATCAAATTTCATGGGTTTAACACCACAGATTCATCTTTCCCACAATTCAATCAAATTTCATGGGTTTAACATCACCATTTCTATAATTCCCACAATTCAATCAAATTCATGGTTTAACATCAACATTTTCATCATTCCCACATTCAATCAATTTTCATGGGTTTAACATCATCATTTCTATAATTCCCACAATTCAATAAAATTTCATGGTTTTAACACCATCATTTTCATCATTCCCACAACTCAATCAAATTTCATGGTTTAACATCAACCTTTTCATCATTCCCAGAATTCAATCAAATTTCATGGGTTTAACATCATCATTCTATAATTCCCACAATTCAATCAAATTTCATGGTTTAACATCAACATTTTCATCATTCCCAGTATTCAATCAAATTTCATAGGTTAAACATCATCATTTCTATAATTCCCACAATTCAATCAAATTCATGGGTTTAACATCATCATTTTCATCATACCCACAACTCAATCAAATTTCATGGGTTTAAAATCAACATTTTTTCGTCTTCCCATAATTCAATCAAATTTCATGGGTTAACATCATCATTTCTATAATTCCCACCATTCAATCAAATTTCATGGTTCTAACATCAACATTTTCATCATTCCCACAATTCGATCAAATTTCATGGGTTTAACATCCTTATTTCTATAATTCCCACATTTCAATCTGATTTCAGGGTTTTAACACCAACATTTTCATCTTCTACAATTGAATCAAATTTCATGGGTTTAACATCATCATTTTCATCATTCCCACAACTCAATAAATTTCATGGGTTTAACATCAACATTTTCATGATTCCCACAATTCAATCAAATTTCATGGGTTTAGATAAACATTTTCATCATTCCGACAATTCAATCAAATTTCATGGGTTTAACACCAACAGATTCATCTTTCCCACAATTCAATCAAATTTCATGGGTTTAACATCATCATTCTATATTCCCACAATTCAATCAAATCTCATGGGTTTAACATCAACATTTTCATCATTCCCACAATTCAATCAATTTCATGGGTTTAACATCATCATTTCTATAATTCCCACAATTCAATAAAATTTCATGGTTTTAACACCATCATTTTCATCATTCCCACAACTCAATCAAATTTCATGGGTTTAACATCAACCTTTTCATCATTCCCAGAATTCAATCAAATTTCATGGGTTAAACATCATCATTTCTATAATTCCCACAATTCAATCAAATTTCATGGGTTTAACATCAACATTTTCATCATTCCCAGTATTCAATCAAATTTCATAGGTTTAACATCATCATTTCTATAATTCCCACAATTCAATCAAATTTCATGGGTTTAACATCATCATTTTCATCATACCCACAACTCAATCAAATTTCATGGGTTTAACATCAACATTTTCGTCATTCCCACAATTCAATCAAATTCCATGGGTTAAACATCATCATTTCTATAATTCCCACAATTCAATCAAATTTCATGGGTTTAACACCAACATTTTCATCTTTCCCACAACTCAATCAAATTTCACTGGTTTAACATCAACATTTTCATCATTCCCACAATTGAATCAAATTTCATGGGTTTAACATCATCATTTCTATAATTCCCACAATTCAATCAAATTTCATGGGTTTAACACCAACATTTTCATCTTTCCCACAACTCAATCAAATTTCATGGGTTTGACATCAACATTTTCATCATTCCCACAATTGAATCAAATTTCATGGGTTTAACATCATCATTTCTATAATTCCCACAATTCAATCAAATTTCATGGGTTTAACATCATCATTTTCATCATTCCGACAATCAATCAAATTTCGTGGGTTTAACATCAACATTTTCATCTATTCCACAATTTAATCAAATTTCATGGGTTTAACATCATCATTTCTATAATTCCCACAATTCAATTAAATTTCATGGGTTTAACATCAATATTTTCATCATTCCAACAATTCAATCAAATTTCATGGGTTTAACACCATCATTTCTATAATTCCCACAATTCAATCAAATTTCATGGGTTTAACATCATCATTTTCATCATTCCCACAACTCAATCAAATTTCATGGGTCTAACATCAACATTTTCATCATTCCCACAATTCGATCAAATTTCATGGGTTTAACATCCTTATTTCTATAAATCCCACATTTCAATCTGATTTCAGGGTTTTAACACCAACATTTTCATTTTTCTAACAATTGAATCAAATTTCATGGGTTTAACATCATCATTTTCATCATTCCCACAACTCAATCAAATTTCATGGGTTTAACATCAACATTTTCATGATTCCCACAATTCAATCAAATGTCATGGGTTTAAGATAAACATTTTCATCATTCCGACAATTCAATCAAATTTCATGGGTTTAACACCAACAGATTCATCTTTCCCACAATTCAATCAAATTTCATGGGTTTAACATCACCATTTCTATAATTCCCACAATTCAATCAAATTTCATGGGTTTAACATCAACATTTTCATCATTCCCACAATTCAATCAAATTTCATGGGTTTAACATCATCATTTCTATAATTCCCACAATTCAATAAAATTTCATGGTTTTAACACCATCATTTTCATCATTCCCACAACTCAATCAAATTTCATGGGTTTAACATCAACCTTTTCATCATTCCCAGAATTCAATCAAATTTCATGGGTTAAACATCATCATTTCTATAATTCCCACAATTCAATCAAATTTCATGGGTTTAACATCAACATTTTCATCATTCCCAGTATTCAATCAAATTTCATAGGTTTAACATCATCATTTCTATAATTCCCACAATTCAATCAAATTTCATGGGTTTAACATCATCATTTTCATCATACCCACAACTCAATCAAATTTCATGGGTTTAAAATCAACATTTTCGTCATTCCCATAATTCAATCAAATTTCATGGGTTAAACATCATCATTTCTATAATTCCCACAATTCAATCAAATTTCATGGGTCTAACATCAACATTTTCATCATTCCCACAATTCGATCAAATTTCATGGGTTTAACATCCTTATTTCTATAAATCCCACATTTCAATCTGATTTCAGGGTTTTAACACCAACATTTTCATCTTTCTAACAATTGAATCAAATTTCATGGGTTTAACATCATCATTTTCATCATTCCCACAACTCAATAAAATTTCATGGGTTTAACATCAACATTTTCATGATTCCCACAATTCAATCAAATTTCATGGGTTTAAGATAAACATTTTCATCATTCCGACAATTCAATCAAATTTCATGGGTTTAACACCAACAGATTCATCTTTCCCACAATTCAATCAAATTTCATGGGTTTAACATCATCATTTCTATAATTCCCACAATTCAATCGAATTTCATGGGTTTAACATCAACATTTTCATCATTCCCACAATTCAATCAAATTTCATGGGTTTAACATCATCATTTCTATAATTCCCACAATTCAATAAAATTTCATGGTTTTAACACCATCATTTTCATCATTCCCACAACTCAATCAAATTTCATGGGTTTAACATCAACCTTTTCATCATTCCCAGAATTCAATCAAATTTCATGGGTTAAACATCATCATTTCTATAATTCCCACAATTCAATCAAATTTCATGGGTTTAACATCAACATTTTCATCATTCCCAGTATTCAATCAAATTTCATTGGTTTAACATCATCATTTTTATAATTCCCACAATTCAATCAAATTTCATGGGTTTAACATCATCATTTTCATCATACCCACAACTCAATCAAATTTCATGGGTTTAACATCAACATTTTCGTCATTCCCACAATTCAATCAAATTTCATGGGTTAAACATCATCATTTCTATAATTCCCACAATTCAATCAAATTTCATGGGTTTAACACCAACATTTTCATCTTTCCCACAACTCAATCAAATTTCATTGGTTTAACATCAACATTTTCATCATTCCCACAATTGAATCAAATTTCATGGGTTTAACATCATCATTTCTATAATTCCCACAATTCAATCAAATTTCATGGGTTTAACATCATCATTTTCATCATTCCGACAATTCAATCAAATTTCATGGGTTTAACATCAACATTTTCATCTTTTCCACAATTGAATCAAATTTCATGGGTTTAACATCATCATTTCTATAATTCCCACAATTCAATCAAATTTCATGGGTTTAACATCAATATTTTCATCATTCCAACAATTCAATCAAATTTCATGGGTTTAACACCATCATTTCTATAATTCCCACAATTCAATCAAATTTCATGGGTTTAACATCATCATTTTCATCATTCCCACAACTCAATCAAATTTCATGGGTCTAACATCAACATTTTCATCATTCCCACAATTCGATCAAATTTCATGGGTTTAACATCCTCATTTCTATAATTCCCACATTTCAATCTGATTTCAGGGTTTTAACACTAACATTTTCATCTTTCTAACAATTGAATCAAATTTCATGGGTTTAACATCATCATTTTCATCATTCCCACAACTCAATCAAATTTCATGAGTTTAACATCAACATTTTCATGATTCCCACAATTCAATCAATATTCATGGGTTTAAGATCAACATTTTCATCATTCCGACAATTCAATCAAATTTCATGGGTTTAACACCAACAGATTCATCTTTCCCACAATTCAATCAAATTTCATGGGTTTAACATCATCATTTCTATCATTCCCACAATTCAATCAAATTTCATGGGTTTAACATCAACATTTTCATCATTCCCACAACTCAATCAAATTTCATGGGTTTAACATCAACATTTTCATCATTCCCATAATTCAGTCAAATTTCATGGGTTTAACATCAAAATTTTCATCATTCCGACAATTCAATCAAATTTCATGGGTTTAACACCAATATATCCATCTTTCCCAGAATTCAATCAAATTTCATGGGTTTAACATCATCATTTCTATAATTCCCACAATTCAATCAAATTTCATGGGTTTAACATCAACATTTTCATCATTCCCACAACTCAATCAAATTTCATACGTTTAACATCAACATTTTCATCATTCCCACAATTCAATCAAATTTCATGGGTTTAACATCAACATTTTCATCATTCCGACAATTCAATCAAATTTCATGGGTTTAACATCAACATTTTCATCATTCCCACAACTCAGTCAAATTTCATGGGTTTAATGTAACACCCTACTAAAATACCCCAATAATTAATTAAAACAACAAAATATAAATCAGAGTAGAAGTGCAATTTCAGGGTGTCACACTTGACACTTCACACCAATCACCAAAATAGCTTGTCATGCTCATTTATTAATCAAAATAAAACATTGCACACTTCGCAGCGGAATGAATCTAACAACATGCAAACCATGTAACACATTACATGTAAAGTTGTTCAACAACCAACAATGAAAACAAAGTAAAACATCCCGTACCGATGTTACATATACCAGAGCATGACTCACTAAGGAACTACACTAGACTCCAAGTGTAACACCCCGATAATAGTATGGTAATTATTTAAATTAAGTTAATAATATATTTATTAATTTAATTAGATAATTGGATTATTATTATTATCGGAATATTATTGGGAATAATAATTATTGGATTATTTTTATTATTATTATTGGAATAAAATAGAAATGAGTAAAAAGGTTCCATTTGGTAAAAAGGTTATTTTTCCACGTGAAAAGGAAAAAAGGGGCAGAAAAGTGGAAAAGGGCAAAGAGCCAGAGAACGAAGGTTGAAGGAAGGAAAAGCTTGAAGCTGCAGGATTCGCCGGATTAACTCAGGTAAGGGGGGTTTATCATCGATTAATGGGTATTATGAGATAATATGTGATGGGTAGTGAGAAACCATTGATTTGCCTCTGATTGAATGATGTATGATGAATTTGTGAACTTTTGGGATGAACGAAATTTGGATTATAATTGAAGAAATTCGTAGGAATTAGAGGTAGAAAGGTTAGCAAATTGTGAAATCGAAAGTGTATGATTCGTGTTAGATGATATGAATGAATTGTGTGTAAAATTTGGACTGTGGAAGGTTGAATTGGATAGATCTCGTAGCAGAGAAAGCCATTGCAGATCTGGAAATTCTGGTTTTTGGTCATACGCGTATGGCACTAGACAATACGCGTATGAGATGGCTGGTACGCGTATGGATGAGGCCTTACGCGTATGGGTGAGGAAAATGATATTTTGAACGTAGATTTGTCTCTGTTGGTACGCGTATGGGAGAGTGGTACGCGTAGCATACGCGTATGAGGCAGATGATACGCGTATGGGTTGGGCGAGGAAATGCGCCATACGCGTATGGGCATAGGCAATACGCGTATGGGCAGACTGGTGGTTTTTCTGAACTGTTGTTGTGCAGTTTTTGGTTGTTTAGGCTGAGTGATGTAACTTAGCTGAGGTATGACGTAGTAGGGTTCATTCCCGTTGTTTTGAGTAGTATAGGTATTAGTAGAGGGTGCTAATACTGTGTTGATTATGCGACATGATATAATATGCTTTTGTGATAAAATGTGTTGATGATGTGTGATGGTATGCATGACGCTGTGAATGTATCAGTTATGTATGCATTGTGAATAGACTGTTTTATGGCTTAGAGTGTGAGCATATGTCTATTCTTGAATGGTTATTGTTGTTGCATTGCTAGGTGAATTAGCATGCATATTGTGGCCTTTATGGTGGTAGCTAATTCCCATGGTGAGGGATTAGTGATGTTAGTCATTTTGGACTGTTGTTGATGTTTGCATGCTAGGTGAGTAGCGTGCATAGCATGGCCCTTGGGGTGGTAGCTAATTCCCATGGTGAGGAATTAGTGATGTGAGTCACTAGGTCTCAAATGAGTGGGACTAGTGAGCTTGGTAGCCGTACCTGGATTTGGTCGGTGAAGTTGAACTATATGTTCACGAATAGTCGGTACCGCATGCATGGAGTCTCATTGCATAAAATGTGTATGGCGTATAATATGAATGGATGTATTCCAATATTATACGTGTGTTTGTGTTGATATTGAGTATGAGTATGATTTGCATCGGTATTGAATATGATGTTTGAGTTGATGTACCGTTACTGAATGTGTTATGTGATTAGGGTGATTAATGTGTTAAATTACTTAACATGACATGATGTTTTATAATGCTTATTATATTGATTGAGGAACTCACCCTTACAACTATTTTCAGGTAACGAGAAATGAGCTGAGTAGAAGTTAATGCTTGGAGTCTAGTGTAGTCTCCTTAGTGGGTCGTGCTCTGATAGATGTAACATCGGGGTGGGATGTTTTAACTTGTTTTAAATGTTTTATTGTTGGTTGAGAACCATTTTACATGTAATGTTTCACATGATTGATGAAATTTATATCCGCTGTGTTTTATGCAAATGTTTACGTTTTGAAGTAATAAAAGAGCATGACCGTTATATTGTTGAATGGTGTGGAATATTGTGTGACACCCTTAAATGGCATAATTACTCTGATGGTGTATTTTGATATTTAATTAAATTATTGGGGTATTTTAGAAGGGTGTTACATTAGTGGTATCAGAGCATAGTCGGTCGAGTCGAGTCGTAATTATTCTGTACGTGATAGGTGTTGTGTAACCCTATCAGTACTTATTGTTTTAGCTTGTTGGGTTTTCAGAATAGAGATGGCTGGAAGAGGTAGAGATGATGCTGCGATTGCTGAGGCTCTGGGTATGCTAGCTGGAGTACTTGGGGGGAATCCAAATGTTGTGGGAATGGGAGCTGCTCGTCAACTGAGTGAGTTCCAGAAGAACAATCCTCCAATGTTCAAGGGAGCATACGATCCAGATGGCGCTCAGAAGTGGTTGAAGGAGATCGAGAGGATCTTCCGAGTGACTGAGTGTGCCGATAATCAGAAGGTCAGGTTCGGTACGCATATGCTGTCAGAGGAAGCAGATGATTGGTGGGTTGCTACCCGCACTGAGTTGGAAGCTGCTGGGAATGCTGAGATCACTTGGGCGGTGTTCAGAGAGAGATTCCTGAGGAAGTACTTTCCAGAGGATGTCAGAGGAAAGAAAGAGATAGAGTTCTTGGAATTGAAGCAGGGTAACCGGTCTGTTACTGAGTATGCTGCTAAGTTCACAGAGCTGTCGAAGTATTACACTCCCTATAATGAGGCTACTGGGGAATTTTCAAAATGTGTGAAGTTTGAGAACGGGTTACGTCCCGAGATCAAGCAGGCTATTGGGTATCAACGGATTAGAGTGTTTTCTGACCTAGTGGACTGTTGCAGGATTTTTGAACAGGATACCAAGGCCAGAGCGGAAATCTATCAGCAAAGGGTTGATAGGAAAGGCAAGAATCAGAGTGATCGTGGGAAACCGTATGCAGCTGGCAAAGGTTTCCAGAGACAAAGTGGGATGAAGAGGCCTAGTGGGGGAGACTCCAGTGCCCCTGCTAAGTGTTACAGATGTGGTCAGGCTGGACATCGTTTCCATGAGTGTGCCAGTACTGAGAAGAAGTGTTTCAAGTGTGGAAAAGGTGGTCATTTGGCTGCAGAGTGCCGGATGAACACTGTGACTTGTTTCAACTGTGGAGAGTTGGGTCATATTAGCCCACAGTGTCCTAAGCCGAAGAAGGAGAATCAGTCGGGAGGCAAGGTCTTTGCTTTATCGGGTTCTGAGACTTCTGCAGATGATCGTCTGATCCGAGGTACGTGTTATATTAATGGCTTTCCTCTTGTAGCTATTATTGACACCGGTGCTACTCATTCCTTTATATCTTTGGATTGTGTTGTGAAACTTAAGTTAGAGATATCTGAGATGCATGGAAGTATGGTGATTGATACTCCTGCGAAGGGTTCAGTGACTACTACTTCAGTTTGTTTAAACTGTCCTTTGAGTATTTTTGGTAGAGACTTTGGGATGGACCTTGTGTGTCTTCCACTAGTACAGGTTGATGTTATCCTGGGTATGAACTGGTTGGTGTTTAACCGAGTTTCTATTAACTGTTTTGAGAAGACTGTGATATTTCCTGAGATCGAAGAAGGAAAGAGTTTGTTTCTATCAGCCAGGCAGGTGAATGAGGAAGTAGAAGATGGGGCGGAGTTGTTTATGCTGTTAGCGACTCTGGAGGCTAAAGATAAACTGGTGATTGGTGATCTAGCCGTGGTGTGTGATTTTCCTGATGTGTTTCCGGAAGAAGTGAATGAATTGCCACCCGAGCGTGAAGTTGAGTTCTCGATTGATTTGGTACCTGGTACTAGACCGATATCGATGGCTCCGTACCGTATGTCTGCTGTTGAGTTAGCTGAATTGAAGAGTCAGTTGGAAGATCTGTTGGATAAGAAATTTATTCGTCCGAGTGTGTCACCGTGGGGTGCACCAGTGTTATTGGTTAAGAAGAAAGAAGGTACTATGAGGTTGTGTGTGGACTACAGGCAACTGAATAAAGTGACGATCAAGAATCGGTATCCTTTGCCGAGGATTGATGATTTGATGGATCAGTTGGTTGGTGCGAGTGTGTTCAGCAAAATAGATTTGAGATCTGGGTATCATCAGATACGTGTGAAAACTGAGGATATTCAGAAGACTGCTTTCAGAACAAGGTATGGACATTATGAGTATTCTGTAATGCCTTTTGGTGTGACTAATGCGCCTGGAGTATTTATGGAGTATATGAATAGGATTTTTCATCCGTATCTAGACAAGTTTGTTGTGGTGTTTATTGATGACATATTGGTGTACTCGAAATCTGAAGAAGAGCATGCTGAGCAATTGAGAGTGGTTTTAGAAGTTCTACGAGAAAAGAGGTTATTTGCTAAACTCTCTAAATGTGAATTTTGGTTAGAAGAGGTGAGTTTTCATGGTCATGTGATTTCAAGAGGTGGTGTTGCTGTTGATCCTTCTAAGATAGAAGCAGTATCTAAGTGGGAAGCTCCGAAGTCTGTTGCTGAGATTCGAAGTTTCCTTGGATTGGCTGGTTATTATAGGAAGTTCATTGAGGGATTTTCGAAGTTGGCGTTACCGTTGACGATGTTGACTAGAAAGGGGCAAGCGTTTGTTTGGGATTCAAAATGTGAAGAAGGTTTCCAAGAGTTAAAGAGGAGGTTAACTACTGCTCCTATTCTGATATTACCGAGTCCGTCGGAACTATTTGAGGTTTACTGTGATGCTTCATTGTTGGGTTTGGGTGGTGTGTTGATGCAGAACAAATAGGTTATAGCTTATGCTTCGAGACAACTGAGGGTTCATGAGAGGAACTATCCGACACACGATTTAGAGTTGGCAGCTGTGGTATTTGTTCTGAAGTTATGGAGGCATTACTTGTATGGGTCAAGATTTGAAGTTTTTAGTGACCATAAAAGTTTAAAGTATTTGTTTGATCAGAAAGAGCTGAATATGAGACAGAGGAGATGGTTAGAGTTTCTTAAAGATTATGATTTTGGTTTGAATTACCATCCGGGTAAAGCAAACGTAGTGGCTGATGCATTGAGTCGGAAATCATTGCATATGTCTATGTTAATGGTTAAGAATTGGATTTAATTGAGCAGTTTAGAGACTTGAGTTTGGTGTGTGAGAGTACTCGCACTAGTGTTAAATTGGGAATGTTGAAGTTAACGAGTGGTATTTTGGATGAGATTAGAGAAGGTCAGAAATCCGATGTGCTTTTGGTTGATAAGTTGACTCTAGTGAATCAAGGTCAAGGTGGTGAATTCAGAGTTGATGAGAATGGTGTTTTGAAATTTGGTAATCGGGTGTGTATTCCGGATGTTACCGAACTTAAGAAGAGTATTCTTGAAGAAGGACATCGTAGTGGCTTGAGTATTCATCCTGGAGCGACGAAGATGTATCATGATTTGAAGAAGTTATTTTGGTGGCCGGGAATGAAAAGAGAAATTGCGAGTTTTGTTTATTCTTGTTTGACTTGTCAGAAGTCAAAGATTGAGCATCAGAAGCCGTCTGGGCTAATGCAACCGTTGGCTATTCCAGAGTGGAAGTGGGATAGTATCAGTATGGATTTTGTTTCTGGTTTACCGAGGACAAGTAAGAATTTTGAGGCTATTTGGGTGATTGTTGACAGATTGACGAAATCGGCTCATTTCATTCCGATCAGAATGGATTATCCGTTAGAGAGATTAGCTGAGTTGTATATTGAGAAGATTGTAAGTTTGCATGGTATTCCGTCGAGTATTGTTTCGGACAGAGATCCTAGATTTACATCGAAGTTTTGGGAAGGTTTGCAGAAGGCTTTGGGAACTAAGCTGAGATTGAGTTCTGCATATCATCCGCAGACTGATGGTCAGACTGAGAGGACGATTCAGTCACTAGAGGATCTTTTGAGAGCTTGTGTTTTGGAAAAGGGAGGTTCTTGGGATTGTTATTTACCTTTGATTGAGTTTACCTACAACAATAGTTTTCATTCGAGCATTGGTATGGCACCGTTTGAAGCTTTGTATGGTAGGAGATGTCGGACACCTTTATGTTGGTATGAGTCCGGTGAGAGTGTTGTGGTTGGACCGGAGATTGTTCAACAGACTACGGAAAAGATTAAGATGATTCAGGAGAAGATGAGAATTGCTCAGAGTCGTCAGAAGAGTTATCACGACAAGAGGAGGAAGTCACTTGAGTTTCAAGAGGGAGACCATGTGTTTCTTCGGGTTACTCCGATAACTGGGGTTGGTCGAGCTTTGAAGTCGAAGAAGTTAACACCTCGATTTATTGGTCCTTATCAGATTTTGGAGAGGATAGGGGAGGTAGCCTATCGTATCGCTTTACCGCCGTCACTTGCGAATTTGCATGAGGTTTTTCATGTGTCTCAGTTGAGGAGGTACATTCCTGATCCGTCGCATGTGGTCCAATTAGATGATGTCCAGGTGAGAGATAACCTGACTGTTGAAACATCACCTATGAGGATTGAGGATCGAGAGTTGAAGCAGTTGCGGGGTAAAGAGATTGCCTTGGTGAAGGTAGCTTGGGGAGGACCAGCAGGTGGCAATGTGACTTGGGAACTCGAGAGTCAGATGAAGGAGTCTTATCCGGAGTTATTCGCTTGAGGTATGTTTTCGAGGACGAAAACTCTTTTAGTGGGGGAGAGTTGTAACACCCCGATAATAGTATGGTAATTATTTAAATTAAGTTAATAATATATTTATTAATTTAATTAGATAATTGGATTATTATTATTATTGGAATATTATTGGGAATAATAATTATTGGATTATTTTTATTATTATTATTGGAATAAAATAGAAATGAGTAAAAAGGTTCCATTTGGTAAAAAGGTTATTTTTCCACGTGAAAAGGAAAAAGGGCAGAAAAGTGGAAAAGGGCAAAGAGCCAGAGAACGAAGGTTGAAGGAAGGAAAAGCTTGAAGCTGCAGGATTCGCCGGATTAACTCAGGTAAGGGGGGTTTATCATCGATTAATGGGTATTATGAGATAATATGTGATGGGTAGTGAGAAACCATTGATTTGCCTCTGATTGAATGATGTATGATGAATTTGTGAACTTTTGGGATGAACGAAATTTGGATTATAATTGAAGAAATTCGTAGGAATTAGAGGTAGAAAGGTTAGCAAATTGTGAAATCGAAAGTGTATGACTCGTGTTAGATGATATGAATGAATTGTGTGTAAAATTTGGACTGTGGAAGGTTGAATTGGATAGATCTCGTAGCAGAGAAAGCCATTGCAGATCTGGAAATTCTGGTTTTTGGTCATACGCGTATGGCACTAGGCAATACGCGTATGAGATGGCTGGTACGCGTATGGATGAGGCCTTACGTGTAACACCCCGATAATAATATGATCATTATTCAAATTAAGTTAATAATAGATTTATTAATTTAATTAGATAATTGGATTATTATTATTATTATTATTTTGGAATTATTAAATTATTATTATTATTGGAATAATAATATAATTTGGAAAATATATAAGTTGGAATTTAGAAAAAATCCCATTTTTTGGTAAAAAGATTATTTTCACTAGAAAAGGGAAAAGAGGCAGAAAAGGGAAAAGGGCAAAAAGCCAGAGAACGAAGGTTGAAGGAAAGGAAAGCTTGGAGCTCAGAGACTGCCGGATTAACTCAGGTAAGGGGGGTTTATCATCGATTAATGGGTATTATGGGATAATATGTAATGGGTAGTGATAAACCATGGATTTTGACTCTGATTTGAATGATGCATGCTGAAATTGTGAAATATTTGATGAACGAATTTGGATGATAATTGACGAAAACTCGTAGGAATTAGAGGTAGTAAGGTTAGCGATTTGGGAATCCGAATGTGTATGATCTGTAATTGATAAAACGAACGAACATGTATGAAAATTGGGCTGTAGAAGGTTGGAATTGGATAGATCTCGTAGCAGAGAAAGCCATAGCAGATCTGGGAATTCTGGCTTCTGGTCATACGCGTATGGCACTAGGCAATACGCGTATGAGATGGCTGGTACGCGTATGGAGGAGGCCTTACGCGTATGAGATGGCTGGTACGCGTATGGAGGAGGCCTTACGCGTATGAGTGAAAAAGATGATGTTTTGAACATGAAATTGTCTCTGTTGGTACGCGTATGAGGATGTGGTACGCGTAGCATACGCGTATGGGCGTGGGCGATACACATATGGACTTGGTCAGGAATGGGCAATACGCGTATGGGCATAGGCAATACGCGTATGGGCAGGCTTGTGGTTTTCTGAACTGTTGTTGACCAGTTTTTGGTTGTTTAGGCTGAGTGATGTAACTTAGCTGATGTATGACGTAGTAGGGATCAATTCCCGTTGTTTTGAGTAGTATAGGTATTAGTGGAGTGTGCTAATACTGTGTTTGATTATGCGGCATGACATGATATGCTTTTGTGATAAAATGTGTTGATGATGTGTGATGGTATGCATGATGCTGTGAATGTATCAGTTATATATGCATTTGTGAATCGACTGTTTTATGGCTTAGAGTGTGAGCATATGTCTATTCTTGAGTTGTTGTTGTTGTTGCATTGCTAGGTGATTAGCATGCATACTGTGGCCCATTTGGGGTGGTAGCTAATTCCCATGGTGAGGAATTAGTGAGTAAATCATTTTGATTGTTGTTGATGTTTGCATGCTAGGTGATTAGCGTGCATAGCATGGCCCATTTGGGGTGGTAGCTAATTCCCATGGTGAGGAATTAGTGAGTGAGTCACTATGTCCCAAATGAGTGGGACTAGTGAGCTTGGTAGCCGTGCCTGGATTTGGACGGTGAGGTTGAACTATATGTTCACAAATAGTCGGTACCGCATACATGGAGTCTCATTGCATAATATGTGTATGACGTATAATATGAATGGATGTATTCCCGTATTATACGTGTGTTTGTGTTGGTGTTGAGTATTCTGTTGAGTTGATGTGCTGTTACTGAATATATGTTTGGATTAGGGTGATGAAGTGTGTTAGATTACTTAACATGACATGATATTTTATAATACTTATTATATCGATTGAGGAACTCACCCTTACAACTGTTTTTCAGGTAACGAGCAGTGAGTTGAGTAGAAGTTAATGCTTGGAGTCTAGTGTAGTCTCCTTAGTGGGTCGTGCTCTGATAGATGTAACATCGGGATGGGTTGTTTTAACTTGTTTTGAATGTTTATTGTTGGTTGAGAACCATTTTACATGTAATGTTTTACATGATTGATGAAACTTACATCCGCTGTGTTTTATGCAAATGTTTATGTTTGGAATTAATAAAAGAGCATGACCGTTATATTGTTGAATGGTGTGGAATATTGTGTGACACCCTTAAAGGGCATAATTACTCTGATGTTATATTTTGATATTTAATTAAATTATTGGGGTATTTTAGAAGGGTGTTACATTAGTGGTATCAGAGCATAGCCGGTCGAGTCGAGTCGTAATTATTCTGTTCCCCTGTACGGGATGGGTGTTGTGTAACCCTATCAGTACTTATTGTTTTAGTTTGTTGGGTTTTCAGAATAGAGATGGCTGGAAGAGGTAGAGATGATGCTGCGATTGCTGAGGCTCTGGGTATGCTGGCTGGAGTACTTGGAGGAAATCCGAATGTTGTGGGAATGGGAGCTGCTCGCCAATTGAGTGAGTTCCAGAAGAACAATCCTCCAATGTTCAAGGGAGCATACGATCCAGATGGCGCTCAGAAGTGGTTGAAGGAGATCGAGAGAATCTTCCGAGTGACTGAGTGTGCCGATAACCAGAAGGTCAGGTTCGGTACGCATATGCTGTCAGAGGAAGCTGATGATTGGTGGGTTGCTACCCGCACTGAGTTGGAATCTGCTGGAAATGCTGAGATCACTTGGGCTGTGTTCAGAGAGAGATTCCTGAGGAAGTATTTTCCAGAGGATGTTAGAGGGAAGAAAGAGATAGAGTTCTTGGAATTGAAGCAGGGCAATCGGTCTGTTACTGAGTATGCTGCTAAGTTCACAGAGCTGTCGAAGTATTACACTCCCTATGCCGAAGCTGCTGGGGAATTTTCTAAGTGTGTGAAGTTTGAGAACGGGCTGCGTCCCGAGATCAAACAGGCTATTGGATATCAGCGGATCAGAGTGTTTTCTGACTTGGTTGACTGTTGCAGGATTTTTGAACAGGATTCCAAAGCCAGAGCAGAGAGTTATCAGCAAAGGGTTGATAGGAAAGGCAAGAGTCAGAATGACCGTGGAAAACCGTATGCAGCTGGCAAAGGTTTTCAGAGACAGAGTGGGATGAAGAGGCCTAGTGGGGGAGACTCTAGTGCTCCTGCTAAGTGTTACAGATGTGGTCAGGCTGGACATCGTATCCATGAGTGTACCAGTGCTGAGAAGAAGTGTTTCAAGTGTGGAAAAGGTGGTCACTTGGCTGCAGACTGCCGGTTGAAGACTGTGACTTGTTTCAACTGTGGAGAGTTGGGTCATATCAGTCCACAATGTCCTAAGCCGAAGAAAGAGAATCAGTCGGGAGGCAAGGTCTTTGTTTTATCGGGTTCTGAGACTTCTGCAGATGATCGTTTGATCCGAGGTACGTGTTATATTAATGGCTTTCCTCTTGTAGCTATTATTGACACAGGTGCTACTCATTCCTTTATATCTTTGGATTGTGCTGTGAAACTTAAGTTAGAGATATCTGAGATGCTTGGAAGTATGGTGATTGATACTCCTGCGAAGGGTTCAGTGACTACTACTTCAGTTTGTTTAAATTGTCCTTTGAGTATTTTTGGTAGAGACTTTGGGATGGACCTTGTGTGTCTTCCACTAGTACAGGTTGATATTATCCTGGGTATGAACTGGTTGGTGTTTAACCGAGTCTATATCAACTGTTTTGATAAGACTGTGATTTTTCCCGAGATTGAGGAAGGAAAGAATTTGTTTCTATCAGCAAGACAGGTGAATGAGGAAGTAGCAGATGGGGCAGAGTTGTTTATGCTGTTAGCGACTTTGGAGGCTAAAGATAAACTGGTGATTGGTGATCTAGCCGTGGTGTGTGATTTTCCTGATGTGTTTCCGGAAGAGGTGAATGAATTGCCGCCAGAGCGTGAAGTTGAGTTCTCGATTGATTTGGTACCTGGTACTAGACCGATATCGATGGCTCCGTACCGTATGTCTGCTGTTGAGTTAGCTGAATTGAAGAGTCAGTTGGAAGATCTGTTGGATAAGAAATTTATTCGTCCGAGTGTGTCACCGTGGGGTGCACCAGTGTTATTGGTTAAGAAGAAAGAAGGTACTATGAGGTTGTGTGTGGACTACAGACAACTGAATAAAGTGGCGATCAAGAATCGGTATCCTTTGCCGAGGATTGATGATTTGATGGATCAGTTGGTTGGTGCGAGTGTGTTCAGCAAGATAGATTTGAGATCTGGATATCATCAGATACGTGTGAAAACTGAGGATATTCAGAAGACTGCTTTCAGAATAAGGTATGGACATTATGAGTATTCTGTAATACCTTTTGGTGTGACTAATGCGCCTGGAGTATTTATGGAGTATATGAATAGGATTTTCCATCCGTATCTAGACCAGTTTGTTGTGGTGTTTATTGATGACATTTTGGTGTATTCAAAATCTGAAGAAGAGCATGCTGAGCATTTGAGAGTGGTTTTAGAAGTTCTACGAGAAAAGAAGTTATTTGCTAAACTCTCTAAATGTGAATTTTGGTTAGAAGAGGTTAGTTTTCTTGGTCATGTGGTTTCAAGAGGTGGTGTTGCTGTTGATCCTTCTAAGATAGAAGCGGTATCTAAGTGGGAAGCTCCGAAGTCTGTTCTGAGATTCGAAGTTTCCTTGGTTTGGCTGGTTATTATAGGAAGTTCATTGAGGGATTTTCTAAGTTGGCGTTACCGTTGACGATGTTGACTAGAAAGGGGCAAGCGTTTGTTTGGGACTCAAAATGTGAAGAAGGTTTCCAAGAGTTAAAGAGAAGGTTAACTACTGCTCCTATTCTGATATTACCGAGTCCGTCGGAACTATTTGAGGTTTACTGTGATGCTTCATTGTTGGGTTTGGGTGGTGTGTTGATGCAGAATAAGCAGGTTATAGCTTATGCTTCGAGACAACTGAGGGTTCATGAGAGGAACTATCCGACACACGATTTAGAGTTGGCAGCTGTGGTATTTGTTCTGAAGTTATGGAGGCATTACTTGTACGGGTCAAGATTTGAGGTTTTCAGTGACCATAAAAGTTTAAAGTATTTGTTTGATCAGAAAGAGCTGAATATGAGACAGAGGAGATGGTTAGAATTTCTGAAGGATTATGACTTTGGTTTGAATTACCATCCGGGTAAAGCAAATGTAGTGGCTGATGCATTGAGTCGGAAATCATTGCATATGTCTATGTTAATGGTTAAGGAATTGGATTTAATTGAGCAGTTTAGAGACTTGAGTTTGGTGTGTGAGAGTACTCACAATAGTGTTAAATTGGGAATGTTGAAGTTAACGAGTGGTATTCTGGATGAGATTAGAGAGGGTCAGAAATCCGATATGCTTTTGGTTGATAAGTTGACTTTAGTGAATCAAGGTCAAGGTGGTGAATTCAGAGTTGATGAGAATGGTGTTTTGAAATTTGGTAATCGGGTGTGTATTCCGGATGTTACCGAACTTAAGAAGAGTATTCTTGAGGAAGGACATCGTAGTGGCCTGAGTATTCATCCTGGAGCTACGAAGATGTATCATGATTTGAAAAAGTTATTTTGGTGGCCGGGAATGAAAAGAGAAATTGCGAGTTTTGTTTATTCCTGTTTGACTTGTCAGAAGTCAAAGATTGAGCATCAGAAGCCGTCTGGGCTAATGCAACCGTTGGCTATTCCAGAGTGGAAGTGGGATAGTATCAGTATGGATTTTGTTTCTGGTTTACCGAGGACAAGTAAGAATTTTGAAGCTATTTGGGTGATTGTTGACAGATTGACGAAATCGGCTCATTTCATTCCGATCAGAATGGATTATCCGTTAGAGAGATTAGCCGAGTTGTATATTGAGAAGATTGTAAGTTTGCATGGTATTCCGTCGAGTATTGTTTCGGACAGAGATCCTAGATTTACATCGAAGTTCTGGGAAGGTTTGCAGAAGGCTTTGGGAACTAAGCTGAGATTGAGTTCTGCATATCATCCGCAGACTGATGGTCAGACTGAGAGGACGATTCAGTCATTAGAGGATCTTTTGAGAGCTTGTGTTTTGGAAAAGGGAGGTGCTTGGGATTGTTATTTACCTTTGATTGAGTTTACCTACAACAATAGTTTTCATTCGAGCATTGGTATGGCACCGTTTGAAGCTTTGTATGGTAGGAGATGTCGGACACCTTTATGTTGGTATGAGTCCGGTGAGAGTGTTGTGGTTGGACCGGAGATTGTTCAACAGACTACGGAAAAGATTAAGATGATTCAGGAGAAGATGAGAATTGCTCAGAGTCGTCAGAAGAGTTATCATGACAAGAGGAGGAAGTCACTTGAGTTCCAAGAGGGAGATCATGTGTTTCTTCGTGTTACTCCGATAACTGGTGTTGGTCGAGCTTTGAAGTCGAAGAAGTTGACACCTCGATTTATTGGTCCTTATCAGATTTTGGAGAGGATAGGGGAGGTAGCCTATCGTATCGCTTTACCGCCGTCGCTTGCGAATTTGCATGAGGTTTTTCATGTGTCTCAGTTGAGGAGGTACATTCATGATCCGTCGCATGTAGTCCAAGTAGATGATGTACAGGTGAGAGATAACCTGACTGTTGAAACATCACCTATGAGGATCGAGGATCGAGAGTTGAAGCAGTTGCGGGGTAAAGAGATTGCCTTGGTGAAGGTAGCT
The DNA here is from genome assembly GCF_024323335.1 of Lathyrus oleraceus. Taxonomy (NCBI): domain Eukaryota; kingdom Viridiplantae; phylum Streptophyta; class Magnoliopsida; order Fabales; family Fabaceae; genus Lathyrus; species Lathyrus oleraceus. The sequence continues at coordinate 19,454 of NW_026113006.1, forward strand.
TGGGGAGGACCAGCAGGTGGCAATGTGACTTGGGAACTTGAGAGTCAGATGAAGGAGTCTTACCCAGAGTTGTTCGCTTGAGGTATGTTTTCGAGGACGAAAACTCTTTTAGTGGGGGAGAGTTGTAACACCCCGATAATAATATGATAATTATTAAATTAAGTAATATATATTATTAATTTAATTAGATAATTGGATTATTATTATTATTATTATTTTGGAATTATTAATATTATTATTATTATTGGAATAATAATATAATTTGGAAATATATAAGTTGGAATTTAGAAAAATCCCATTTTTGGTAAAAAGGTTATTTTCACGTGAAAAGGAAAAGAGCAGAAAAGGGAAAAGGGCAAAAAGCCAGAGAACGAAGGTTGAGGAAAGGAAAGCTTGGAGCTCAGAGACTGCCGGATTAACTCAGGTAAGGGGGTTTATCATCGATTAATGGGTATTATGGGATAATATGTAATGGGTAGTGATAAACCATGATTTTTGACTCTGATTTGAATGATGCATGCTGAAATTGTGAAATATTGATGAACGAATGGATGATAATTGACGAAAACTCGTAGGAATTAGAGGTAGTAAGGTTAGCGATTTGGGAAGCCGAATGTGTATGATCTGTAATTGATGAAACGAACGAACATGTATGAAAATTGGGCTGTAGAAGGTTGGAATTGGATAGATCTCGTTGCAGAGAAAGCCATAGCAGATCTGGAATTCTGGCTTCTGGTCATACGCGTATGGCACTAGGCAATACGCGTATGAGATGGCTGGTACGCGTATGGAGGAGGCCTTACGCGTATGAGTGAAAAAGATGATGTTTGAACGTAATATTGTCTCTGTTAGTACGCTCCCCCACTAAAAGAGTTTTCGTCCTCGAAAACATACCTCAAGCGAACAACTCCGATAAGACTCCTTCATCTGACTCTCGAGTTCCCAAGTCACATGCACCTGATGGTCCTCCCCAAGCTACCTTCACTAGGCAATCGCTTTACCCCGCAACTGCTTCAACTCTCGATCCTGACCATTGTTTCAACAGTCAGGTTATCTCTCACCTGTACATCATCTACTTGGACTACATGTGACGGATCATGAATGTACCTCCTCAACTGAGACACATGAAAAACATCATGCAAATTCGCAAGCGACGGCGGTAAAGCGATGCGATAGGCTACCTCTCCTATCTCTCCAAAATCTGATAAGGACCAATAAATCGAGGTGTCAACTTCTTCGACTTCAAAGCTCGACCAACACCGGTTATCGGAGTAACACGAAGAAACACATGGTCTCCCTCTTGAAACTCAAGTGACTTCCTCCTCTTATCATGATAACTCTTCTGACGACTCTGAGCAATTCTCATCTTCTCCTGAATCATCTTAATCTTTTCCGTAGTCTGTTGAACAATCTCCGGTCCAACCACAGCACTCTCACCGGACTCATACCAACATAAAGGCGTCCGACATCTCCTACCATACAAAGCTTCAAACGGTGCCATACCAATACTCGAATGAAAACTATTGTTGTAGGTGAACTCAATCAAAGGCAAATAACAATCCCAAGCACCTCCCTTTTCTAAAACACAAGCTCTCAAAAGATCCTCTAATGACTGAATCGTCCTCTCAGTCTGACCATCAGTCTGCGGATGATATGCAGAACTCAATCTCAGCTTAGTTCCCAAAGCTCTCTGCAAACCTTCCCAAAATTTCGATGTAAATCTAGGATCTCTGTCCGAAACGATGCTCGACGGAATACCATGCAAACTTACAATCTTCTCAATATACAACTCGGCTAATCTCTCTAATGGATAATCCATTCTGATCGGAATGAAATGAGCCAACTTCGTCAACCTATCAACAATCACCCAAATAGCCTCAAAACTCTTACTTGTCCTCGGCAAACCAGAAACAAAATCCATACTGATACTATCCCACTTCCATTCTGGAATAGCCAACGGTTGCATTAGCCCAGACGGCTTCTGATGCTCAATCTTCGACTTCTGACAAGTCAAACAGGAATACACAAAACTTGCAATTTCTTTCTTCATTCCCGGCCACCAAAACAACTTTTTCAAATCATGATACATTTTCGTAGCTCCAGGATGAATACTCAAACCACTACGATGTCCTTCTTCAAGAATACTCTTCTTAAGTCCTGTAACATCTGGAATACACACCCGATTACCAAATCTCAAAACACCATTCTCATCAACTCGGAATTCGCCACCTTGACCTTGATTCACTAAAGTCAACTTATCAACTAAAAGTGCATCGGATTTCTGACCCTCTCTGATCTCATCCAAATCCCACTTGTTAACTTCAACATTCCCAATTTAACACTATTGTGAGTACTCTCACACACCAAACTCAAGTCTCTAAACTGCTCAATTAAATCCAATTCCTTAACCATTAACATAGACATATGCAATGATTTCCGACTCAATGCATCAGCTACTACGTTTGCTTTACCCGGATGGTAATTCAAACCAAAATCATAATCCTTCAGAAATTCTAACCATCTTCTCTGTCTCATATTCAGCTCTTTCTGATCAAACAAATACTTTAAACTCTTATGGTCACTGAAAACTTCAAATCTTGACCCATACAAATAATGCCTCCATAACTTAAGAACAAATACCACAGCTGCCAACTCTAAATCATGTGTCGGATAGTTCCTCTCATGAACCCTTAACTGTCTCGAAGCATAAGCTATAACCTGCTTATCCTGCATCAACACACCACCTAACCCAACAACGAAGCATCACAGTAAACTTCAAAGGATTCTGACGGACTCGGTAATATCAGAATAGGAGCAGTAGTTAACCTTCTCTTTAACTCTTGGAAACCTTCTTCACATTTTGAGTCCCAAACAAATGCTTGCCCCTTTCTGGTCAACATCGTCAACGGTAACGCCAACTTAGAGAATCCCTCAATAAACTTCCTATAGTAACCTGCCAGTCCAAGAAAACTTCTTATCTCAGAAACTGACTTCGGAGCTTCCCACTTAGACACCGCTTCTATCTTAGAAGGATCAACAGCAACACCACCTCTGGAAATCACATGGCCAAGAAAACTAACTTCTTCTAACCAAAATTCACACTTCGACAGTTTAGCAAATAACTTCTTTTCTCGCAGCACTCCTAAAACCACTCTCAAATGCTCAGCATGCTCTTCTTCAGATTTCGAATACACCAAAATGTCATCAATAAACACACAACAAACTGATCTAAGTACGGATGAAAAATCCTATTCATATACTCCATAAATACTCCAGGTGCATTAGTCACACCAAAAGGCATCACAGAATACTCATAATGTCCATACCTTGTTCTGAAAGCAGTCTTCTGAATATCTTCAGTTTTCACACGTATCTGATGATACCCAGATCTCAAATCTATTTTGCTGAACACACTAGCACCAACCAATTGATCCATCAAATCATCAATCCTCGGCAAAGGATACCGATTCTTGATCGTCACTTTATTCAGTTGCCTGTAGTCCACACACAACCTCATAGTACCTTCTTTCTTCTTAACCAACAACACTGGTGCACCCCACGGTGACACACTCGGACGAATAAATTTCTTATCCAACAATCTTCCAACTGACTCTTCAATTCAGCTAGCTCAACAGCAGACATACGATAAGGAGCCATCGATATCGGTCTAGTACCAGGTACCAAATCAATCGAGAACTCAACTTCACGCTCTGGCGGCAATTCATTCACTTCTTCCGGAAACACATCAGGAAAATCACACACCACAGCGAGATCGCCAATCACCAGTTTATCTTTAGCTTCCAAGGTTGCTAACAGCATAAACAACTCCGCCCCATCTGCTACTTCTTCATTCACCTGCCTTGCTGATAGAAACAAACTCTGCCCTTCCTCAATCTCAGGAAATATCACCGTCTTATCAAAACAGTTGATATAAACTCGGTTAAACACCAACCAGTTCATACCCAAGATGACGTCAATCTGCACTAATGGAAGACACACAAGGTCCATCCTAAAGTCTCTACCAAATATACTCAAAGGACAACTCAAACAAACCGAAGTAGTAGTCACTGAACCCTTCGCAGGAGTATCAATCACCATACTTCCAAGCATCTCAGATATCTCTAACTTAAGTTTCACAGCACAATCCATAGATATAAAAGAATGAGTCGCACCTGTGTCAATAATAGCTACAAGAGGAAAGCCATTAATATAACACGTACCTCGGATCAAACGATCATCTGCAAAAGTCTCAGAACCTCATAAAGCAAAAACCTTGCCTCCCGACTGATTCTCTTTCTTCTGCTTAGGACACTGTGGACTGATATGACCCACCTCTCCACAGTTGAAGCAAGTCACAGTCTTCAACCGGCAATCTGCAGCCAAATGACCACCTTTCCCACACTTGAAACACTTCTTCTCATTACTGGTACACTCATGGATACGATGTCCAGCCTGACCACATCTGTAACACTTGGCAGGAGCACTAGAGTCTCCCCCACTAGGCCTCTTCATCCCACTCTGTCTCTGAAAACCTTTGCCAGCAGCATACGGTTTTCCACGATCAATCTGATTCTTGCCCTTCCTATCAACCCTCTGCTGATAACTCTCAGCCCTAGCCTTGGAATCCTGCTCAAAAATCCTGCAACAGTCAACCAAATCAGAAAACACTCTAATCCTCTGATATTCAATCGCTTGCTTGATCTCGGGACGCAACCCGTTCTCAAACTTCACACACTTTGAAAATTCCCCAGCAGCCTCAGCATAGGGAGTATAATACTTAGACAACTCTGTGAACTTAGCAGCGTACTCAGTAACAGACCTGTTACCCTGCTTCAATTCCAAGAACTCAATTTCTTTCTTTCCTCTGACATCCTCGGGAAAATACTTCCTCAGAAATCTCTCTCTGAACACAGTCCAAGTAATCTCAGCATCTCCAGCAGCTTCCAACTCAGTGCGAGTAGCAACCCACCAATCATCAGCTTCTTCTGACAGCATATGTGTACCGAACCTGACCTTCTGGTTATCAGCACACTCAGTTACTCTGAAGATCCTCTCTATCTCCTTCAACCACTTCTGAGCACCATCTGGATCGTATGCCCCCTTAAACATTGGAGGATTGTTCTTCTGGAACTCACTCAACTGACGAGCAGCTCCCATTCCCATAACATTCGGATTTCCTCCAAGTACTCCAGCTAGCATACCCAGAGCCTCAGCAATTGCAGCATCATCTCTACCTCTTCCAGCCATCTCTATTCTGAAAACCCAAACAAACTAAACAAATAAGTACTGATAGGGTTACACAACGCCTATCCCGTACAGGGGAAACAGAATAACTACGACTCGACACGACCGACTATGCTCTGATACCACTAATGTAACACCCTTCTAAATACCCCAAATTATTATAATTAAAATAACAATATATTCATCAGAGTAATTATGCCCCGAAGGGTGTCACACAATCATTTCACTACATTCATCAAAGGTCCTGTCATGCTCATTTATTTAAATCAAAATAAGGTCTTTTGCATAATTCGCAGCGGAATCAAGTTCAACATCGATGTAAAACATGTAACACTATACATGTAAATATCCAACAACCAATATCAAATTAGTTAAAACATTCCCTCCCGATGTTACATCTATCAGAGCATGACCCATAAGAAACTACTCTAGACTCCAAGCATAAGCTTCTACTCAACTCATTTCTCGTTACCTGAAAAATAGGCGTAAGGGTGAGTTCCTCAATCAATATAATAAGCATTATAGAACAACATGTAATGCCAAGTAATTAACACATTAATTCACCCTAATTAGACTACGCATTCAGCCAGTAATATCCATTCAAACCTCATAATCAACGGTACAATTCTCCATCATATTCAATCATTGACAACACAACACACAACACACATATGATACTGGAATACATCCATTCATATCATATGCCATACATTCATTATGCAATGAGACTCTATGCATGCGGTACCGACTGTTTGTGAACATATAGTTCAACCTCACCGTCCAAATCCAGGCACGGCTACCAAGCTCACTAGTCCCACTCATTTGAGACATAGTGACTCACTCACTAATTCCTCACCATGGGAATTAGCTACCACCCCAAATGGGCCATGAAATGCACGCTAATCACCTAGCATGCAAACATCAACAACAACAATCAAATGATATACTCACTAATTCCTCACCATGGGAATTAGCTACCACCCCAAATGGGCCACAACATGCATGCTAATCACCTAGCAATGCAACATCAACAATAATCAAGAATAGACACATGCTTACACTCTAAGCCATAATACAGTCTATTCACAAACGTACACATTCACATCATCATGTATACCATCACACATTATCAACATAATTAATCACAAAAGCATATCATATCATGCCACATAATCAAACACAGTATTAGCCCGCTCTACTAATACCTATACCACTCAAAACAACGGGAAATGATCCCTACAACATCATATCTCAGCTAAGTACATCACTCAGCCTAAACAACCAAAAACTGCACAACAACAGTTCAGGAAAATCCCAACTCTGCCCATACGCGTACTGTCCATGCCATACGCGTATTGCCCAAACCTGGCCAACTCCATACGCGTACTGCCTACTCTCTTACGCGTATTGCGCATTTCCTCGCCCAACTCATACGCGTATCACCTGTCTCATACGCGTATGCTACGCGTAACAACTTCCCATTACGCGTACCAACAGAGACCAATTCACGTTCAAAATGCCATCTTTTCCACCCATACGCGTAAGGCTTCCCCCCATACGCGTACCAACATCTCATACGCGTATTGCCTAGTGCCATACGCATATGACCAGAGATCAGAATTCTCAGATCTGCAATGGCTTTCTCTGCTACGAGATCTACCCAATTCAACCTTCTACAATCCAATTTTTACACAAAATTCCTTCCTATTGTCTAATTCAGAACAGATCCTATTCGATTCCACAAGGTCTAACATTTCCACACTAAATTCCTACGAATTCTTCAATTATATTCCAATTTTCGTTCATCTCAACAGTTCACAAATTCAACATGTATCATCCAATCAGAGGTAAACAATGGTCTATTACTACCCAGTACATATCATCCCATAATACCCGTTAATCGATGATAAACCCCCCTTACCTGAGTTAATCCGGCAGCTTCTGAGCTCCAAGCTTCTCCTTCCTTCAACCTTCGTTCTCTGGTTCTCTTTCTGCCCTTTCTGCCTCTTTTCCCTTTTCACGTGAAAACCTTTTTCCAAAAAATTGGGACTTTTTATTATTCCAACTTATATACTCCAATAATATTATTCCACTAAATAATTATCCCAATAATTATTATTCCAAAATAATAATAATAATAATTCAAATATTCTAATTAAATTAATAAACATATTATTAATTTAATTTAAATAAATACATATTATTATCGGGGTGTTACAACTCTCCCCCACTAAAAGAGTTTTCGTCCTCGAAAACATACCTCAAGCGAACAACTCCGGATAAGACTCCTTCATCTGACTCTCGAGTTCCCAAGTCACATTGCCACCTGCTGGTCCTCCCCAAGCTACCTTCACTAAGGCAATCTCTTTACCCCGCAACTGCTTCAACTCTCGATCCTCAATCCTCATAGGTGATGTTTCAACAGTCAGGTTATCTCTCACCTGTACATCGTCTACTTGGACTACATGCGACGGATCATGAATGTACCTCCTCAACTGAGACACATGAAAAACATCATGCAAATTCGCAAGCGACGGCGGTAAAGCGATGCGATAGGCTACCTCTCCTATCTTCTCCAAAATCTGATAAGGACCAATAAATCGAGGTGTCAACTTCTTCGACTTCAAAGCTCGACCAACACCGGTTATCGGAGTAACACGAAGAAACACATGGTCTCCCTCTTGAAACTCAAGTGACTTCCTCCTCTTATCATGATAACTCTTCTGACGACTCTGAGCAATTCTCATCTTCTCCTGAATCATCTTAATCTTTTCCGTAGTCTGTTGAACAATCTCCGGTCCAACCACAACACTCTCACCGGACTCATACCAACATAAAGGCGTCCGACATCTCCTACCATACAAAGCTTCAAACGGTGCCATACCAATACTCGAATGAAAACTATTGTTGTAGGTGAACTCAATCAAAGGCAAATAACAATCCCAAGCACCTCCTTTTCTAAAACACAAGCTCTCAAAAGATCCTCTAATGACTGAATCGTCCTCTCAGTCTGACCATCAGTCTGCGGATGATATGCAGAACTCAATCTCAGCTTAGTTCCCAAAGCTCTCTGCAAACCTTCCCAAAATTTCGATGTAAATCTAGGATCTCTGTCCGAAACGATGCTCGACGGAATACCATGCAAACTTACAATCTTCTCAATATACAACTCGGCTAATCTCTCTAATGGATAATCCATTCTGATCGGAATGAAATGAGCCGACTTCGTCAACCTATCAACAATCACCCAAATAGCCTCAAAACTCTTACTTGTCCTCGGCAAACCAGAAACAAAATCCATACTGATACTATCCCACTTCCATTCTGGAATAGCCAACGGTTGCATTAGCCCAGACGGCTTCTGATGCTCAATCTTCGACTTCTGACAAGTCAAACAGGAATACACAAAACTTGCAATTTCTTTCTTCATTCCCGGCCACCAAAACAACTTTTTCAAATCATGATACATTTTCGTAGCTCCAGGATGAATACTCAAACCACTACGATGTCCTTCTTCAAGAATACTCTTCTTAAGTCCTGTAACATCTGGAATACACACCCGATTACCAAATCTCAAAACACCATTCTCATCAACTCGGAATTCGCCACCTTGACCTTGATTCACTAAAGTCAACTTATCAACTAAAAGTGCATCGGATTTCTGACCCTCTCTGATCTCATCCAAAATCCCACTTGTTAACTTCAACATTCCCAATTTAACACTATTGTGAGTACTCTCACACACCAAACTCAAGTCTCTAAACTGCTCAATTAAATCCAATTCCTTAACCATTAACATAGACATATGCAATGATTTCCGACTCAATGCATCAGCTACTACGTTTGCTTTACCCGGATGGTAATTCAAACCAAAATCATAATCCTTCAGAAATTCTAACCATCTTCTCTGTCTCATATTCAGCTCTTTCTGATCAAACAAATACTTTAAACTCTTATGGTCACTGAAAACTTCAAATCTTGACCCATACAAATAATGCCTCCATAACTTAAGAACAAATACCACAGCTGCCAACTCTAAATCATGTGTCGGATAGTTCCTCTCATGAACCCTTAACTGTCTCGAAGCATAAGCTATAACCTGCTTATCCTGCATCAACACACCACCTAAACCCAACAACGAAGCATCACAGTAAACTTCAAAGGATTCTGACGGACTCGGTAATATCAGAATAGGAGCAGTAGTTAACCTTCTCTTTAACTCTTGGAAACCTTCTTCACATTTTGAGTCCCAAACAAATGCTTGCCCCTTTCTGGTCAACATCGTCAACGGTAACGCCAACTTAGAGAATCCCTCAATAAACTTCCTATAGTAACCTGCCAGTCCAAGAAAACTTCTTATCTCAGAAACTGACTTCGGAGCTTCCCACTTAGACACCGCTTCTATCTTAGAAGGATCAACAGCAACACCACCTCTGGAAATCACATGGCCAAGAAAACTAACTTCTTCTAACCAAAATTCACACTTCGACAGTTTAGCAAATAACTTCTTTTCTCGCAGCACTCCTAAAACCACTCTCAAATGCTCAGCATGCTCTTCTTCAGATTTCGAATACACCAAAATGTCATCAATAAACACCACAACAAACTGATCTAAGTACGGATGAAAAATCCTATTCATATACTCCATAAATACTCCAGGTGCATTAGTCACACCAAAAGGCATCACAGAATACTCATAATGTCCATACCTTGTTCTGAAAGCAGTCTTCTGAATATCTTCAGTTTTCACACGTATCTGATGATACCCAGATCTCAAATCTATTTTGCTGAACACACTAGCACCAACCAATTGATCCATCAAATCATCAATCCTCGGCAAAGGATACCGATTCTTGATCGTCACTTTATTCAGTTGCCTGTAGTCCACACACAACCTCATAGTACCTTCTTTCTTCTTAACCAACAACACTGGTGCACCCCACGGTGACACACTCGGACGAATAAATTTCTTATCCAACAAATCTTCCAACTGACTCTTCAATTCAGCTAGCTCAACAGCAGACATACGATAAGGAGCCATCGATATCGGTCTAGTACCAGGTACCAAATCAATCGAGAACTCAACTTCACGCTCTGGCGGCAATTCATTCACTTCTTCCGGAAACACATCAGGAAAATCACACACCACAGCGAGATCGCCAATCACCAGTTTATCTTTAGCTTCCAAGGTTGCTAACAGCATAAACAACTCCGCCCCATCTGCTACTTCTTCATTCACCTGCCTTGCTGATAGAAACAAACTCTGCCCTTCCTCAATCTCAGGAAATATCACCGTCTTATCAAAACAGTTGATATAAACTCGGTTAAACACCAACCAGTTCATACCCAAGATGACGTCAATCTGCACTAATGGAAGACACACAAGGTCCATCCTAAAGTCTCTACCAAATATACTCAAAGGACAACTCAAACAAACCGAAGTAGTAGTCACTGAACCCTTCGCAGGAGTATCAATCACCATACTTCCAAGCATCTCAGATATCTCTAACTTAAGTTTCACAGCACAATCCATAGATATAAAAGAATGAGTCGCACCTGTGTCAATAATAGCTACAAGAGGAAAGCCATTAATATAACACGTACCTCGGATCAAACGATCATCTGCAAAAGTCTCAGAACCTCATAAAGCAAAAACCTTGCCTCCCGACTGATTCTCTTTCTTCTGCTTAGGACACTGTGGACTGATATGACCCACCTCTCCACAGTTGAAGCAAGTCACAGTCTTCAACCGGCAATCTGCAGCCAAATGACCACCTTTCCCACACTTGAAACACTTCTTCTCATTACTGGTACACTCATGGATACGATGTCCAGCCTGACCACATCTGTAACACTTGGCAGGAGCACTAGAGTCTCCCCCACTAGGCCTCTTCATCCCACTCTGTCTCTGAAAACCTTTGCCAGCAGCATACGGTTTTCCACGATCAATCTGATTCTTGCCCTTCCTATCAACCCTCTGCTGATAACTCTCAGCCCTAGCCTTGGAATCCTGCTCAAAAATCCTGCAACAGTCAACCAAATCAGAAAACACTCTAATCCTCTGATATCCAATCGCTTGCTTGATCTCGGGACGCAACCCGTTCTCAAACTTCACACACTTTGAAAATTCCCCAGCAGCCTCAGCATAGGGAGTATAATACTTAGACAACTCTGTGAACTTAGCAGCGTACTCAGTAACAGACCTGTTACCCTGCTTCAATTCCAAGAACTCAATTTCTTTCTTTCCTCTGACATCCTCGGGAAAATACTTCCTCAGAAATCTCTCTCTGAACACAGTCCAAGTAATCTCAGCATCTCCAGCAGCTTCCAACTCAGTGCGAGTAGCAACCCACCAATCATCAGCTTCTTCTGACAGCATATGTGTACCGAACCTGACCTTCTGGTTATCAGCACACTCAGTTACTCTGAAGATCCTCTCTATCTCCTTCAACCACTTCTGAGCACCATCTGGATCGTATGCCCCCTTAAACATTGGAGGATTGTTCTTCTGGAACTCACTCAACTGACGAGCAGCTCCCATTCCCATAACATTCGGATTTCCTCCAAGTACTCCAGCTAGCATACCCAGAGCCTCAGCAATTGCAGCATCATCTCTACCTCTTCCAGCCATCTCTATTCTGAAAACCCAAACAAACTAAACAAATAAGTACTGATAGGGTTACACAACGCCTATCCCGTACAGGGGAAACAGAATAACTACGACTCGACACGACCGACTATGCTCTGATACCACTAATGTAACACCCTTCTAAATACCCCAAATTATTATAATTAAAATAACAATATATTCATCAGAGTAATTATGCCCCGAAGGGTGTCACACAATCATTTCACTACATTCATCAAAGGTCCTGTCATGCTCATTTATTTAAATCAAAATAAGGTCTTTTGCATAATTCGCAGCGGAATCAAGTTCAACATCGATGTAAAACATGTAACACTATACATGTAAATTATCCAACAACCAATATCAAATTAGTTAAAACATTCCCTCCCGATGTTACATCTATCAGAGCATGACCCATAAGAAACTACTCTAGACTCCAAGCATAAGCTTCTACTCAACTCATTTCTCGTTACCTGAAAAATAGGCGTAAGGGTGAGTTCCTCAATCAATATAATAAGCATTATAGAACAACATGTAATGCCAAGTAATTAACACATTAATTCACCCTAATTAGACTACGCATTCAGCCAGTAATATCCATTCAAACCTCATAATCAACGGTACAATTCTCCATCATATTCAATCATTGACAACACAACACACAACACACATATGATACTGGAATACATCCATTCATATCATATGCCATACATTCATTATGCAATGAGACTCTATGCATGCGGTACCGACTGTTTGTGAACATATAGTTCAACCTCACCGTCCAAATCCAGGCACGGCTACCAAGCTCACTAGTCCCACTCATTTGAGACATAGTGACTCACTCACTAATTCCTCACCATGGGAATTAGCTACCACCCCAAATGGGCCATGAAATGCACGCTAATCACCTAGCATGCAAACATCAACAACAACAATCAAATGATATACTCACTAATTCCTCACCATGGGAATTAGCTACCACCCCAAATGGGCCACAACATGCATGCTAATCACCTAGCAATGCAACATCAACAATAATCAAGAATAGACACATGCTTACACTCTAAGCCATAATACAGTCTATTCACAAACGTACACATTCACATCATCATGTATACCATCACACATTATCAACATAATTAATCACAAAAGCATATCATATCATGCCACATAATCAAACACAGTATTAGCCCGCTCTACTAATACCTATACCACTCAAAACAACGGGAAATGATCCCTACAACATCATATCTCAGCTAAGTACATCACTCAGCCTAAACAACCAAAAACTGCACAACAACAGTTCAGGAAAATCCCAACTCTGCCCATACGCGTACTGTCCATGCCATACGCGTATTGCCCAAACCTGGCCAACTCCATACGCGTACTGCCTACTCTCTTACGCGTATTGCGCATTTCCTCGCCCAACTCATACGCGTATCACCTGTCTCATACGCGTATGCTACGCGTAACAACTTCCCATTACGCGTACCAACAGAGACCAATTCACGTTCAAAATGCCATCTTTTCCACCCATACGCGTAAGGCTTCCCCCCATACGCGTACCAACATCTCATACGCGTATTGCCTAGTGCCATACGCATATGACCAGAGATCAGAATTCTCAGATCTGCAATGGCTTTCTCTGCTACGAGATCTACCCAATTCAACCTTCTACAATCCAATTTTTACACAAAATTCCTTCCTATTGTCTAATTCAGAACAGATCCTATTCGATTCCACAAGGTCTAACATTTCCACACTAAATTCCTACGAATTCTTCAATTATATTCCAATTTTCGTTCATCTCAACAGTTCACAAATTCAACATGTATCATCCAATCAGAGGTAAAACAATGGTCTATTACTACCCAGTACATATCATCCCATAATACCCGTTAATCGATGATAAACCCCCCTTACCTGAGTTAATCCGGCAGCTTCTGAGCTCCAAGCTTCTCCTTCCTTCAACCTTCGTTCTCTGGTTCTCTTTCTGCCCTTTCTGCCTCTTTTCCCTTTTCACGTGAAAACCTTTTTCCAAAAAAATTGGGACTTTTTATTATTCCAACTTATATACTCCAATAATATTATTCCACTAAATAATTATCCCAATAATTATTATTCCAAAATAATAATAATAATAATTCAAATATTCTAATTAAATTAATAAACATATTATTAATTTAATTTAAATAAATACATATTATTATCGGGGTGTTACAACTCTCCCCCACTAAAAGAGTTTTCGTCCTCGAAAACATACCTCAAGCGAACAACTCCGGATAAGACTCCTTCATCTGACTCTCGAGTTCCCAAGTCACATTGCCACCTGCTGGTCCTCCCCAAGCTACCTTCACTAAGGCAATCTCTTTACCCCGCAACTGCTTCAACTCTCGATCCTCAATCCTCATAGGTGATGTTTCAACAGTCAGGTTATCTCTCACCTGTACATCGTCTACTTGGACTACATGTGACGGATCATGAATGTACCTCCTCAACTGAGACACATGAAAAACATCATGCAAATTCGCAAGCGACGGCGGTAAAGCGATGCGATAGGCTACCTCTCCTATCTTCTCCAAAATCTGATAAGGACCAATAAATCGAGGTGTCAACTTCTTCGACTTCAAAGCTCGACCAACACCGGTTATCGGAGTAACACGAAGAAACACATGGTCTCCCTCTTGAAACTCAAGTGACTTCCTCCTCTTATCATGATAACTCTTCTGACGACTCTGAGCAATTCTCATCTTCTCCTGAATCATCTTAATCTTTTCCGTAGTCTGTTGAACAATCTCCGGTCCAACCACAACACTCTCACCGGACTCATACCAACATAAAGGCGTCCGACATCTCCTACCATACAAAGCTTCAAACGGTGCCATACCAATACTCGAATGAAAACTATTGTTGTAGGTGAACTCAATCAAAGGCAAATAACAATCCCAAGCACCTCCCTTTTCTAAAACACAAGCTCTCAAAAGATCCTCTAATGACTGAATCGTCCTCTCAGTCTGACCATCAGTCTGCGGATGATATGCAGAACTCAATCTCAGCTTAGTTCCCAAAGCTCTCTGCAAACCTTCCCAAAATTTCGATGTAAATCTAGGATCTCTGTCCGAAACGATGCTCGACGGAATACCATGCAAACTTACAATCTTCTCAATATACAACTCGGCTAATCTCTCTAATGGATAATCCATTCTGATCGGAATGAAATGAGCCGACTTCGTCAACCTATCAACAATCACCCAAATAGCCTCAAAACTCTTACTTGTCCTCGGCAAACCAGAAACAAAATCCATACTGATACTATCCCACTTCCATTCTGGAATAGCCAACGGTTGCATTAGCCCAGACGGCTTCTGATGCTCAATCTTCGACTTCTGACAAGTCAAACAGGAATACACAAAACTTGCAATTTCTTTCTTCATTCCCGGCCACCAAAACAACTTTTTCAAATCATGATACATTTTCGTAGCTCCAGGATGAATACTCAAACCACTACGATGTCCTTCTTCAAGAATACTCTTCTTAAGTCCTGTAACATCTGGAATACACACCCGATTACCAAATCTCAAAACACCATTCTCATCAACTCGGAATTCGCCACCTTGACCTTGATTCACTAAAGTCAACTTATCAACTAAAAGTGCATCGGATTTCTGACCCTCTCTGATCTCATCCAAAATCCCACTTGTTAACTTCAACATTCCCAATTTAACACTATTGTGAGTACTCTCACACACCAAACTCAAGTCTCTAAACTGCTCAATTAAATCCAATTCCTTAACCATTAACATAGACATATGCAATGATTTCCGACTCAATGCATCAGCTACTACGTTTGCTTTACCCGGATGGTAATTCAAACCAAAATCATAATCCTTCAGAAATTCTAACCATCTTCTCTGTCTCATATTCAGCTCTTTCTGATCAAACAAATACTTTAAACTCTTATGGTCACTGAAAACTTCAAATCTTGACCCATACAAATAATGCCTCCATAACTTAAGAACAAATACCACAGCTGCCAACTCTAAATCATGTGTCGGATAGTTCCTCTCATGAACCCTTAACTGTCTCGAAGCATAAGCTATAACCTGCTTATCCTGCATCAACACACCACCTAAACCCAACAACGAAGCATCACAGTAAACTTCAAAGGATTCTGACGGACTCGGTAATATCAGAATAGGAGCAGTAGTTAACCTTCTCTTTAACTCTTGGAAACCTTCTTCACATTTTGAGTCCCAAACAAATGCTTGCCCCTTTCTGGTCAACATCGTCAACGGTAACGCCAACTTAGAGAATCCCTCAATAAACTTCCTATAGTAACCTGCCAGTCCAAGAAAACTTCTTATCTCAGAAACTGACTTCGGAGCTTCCCACTTAGACACCGCTTCTATCTTAGAAGGATCAACAGCAACACCACCTCTGGAAATCACATGGCCAAGAAAACTAACTTCTTCTAACCAAAATTCACACTTCGACAGTTTAGCAAATAACTTCTTTTCTCGCAGCACTCCTAAAACCACTCTCAAATGCTCAGCATGCTCTTCTTCAGATTTCGAATACACCAAAATGTCATCAATAAACACCACAACAAACTGATCTAAGTACGGATGAAAAATCCTATTCATATACTCCATAAATACTCCAGGTGCATTAGTCACACCAAAAGGCATCACAGAATACTCATAATGTCCATACCTTGTTCTGAAAGCAGTCTTCTGAATATCTTCAGTTTTCACACGTATCTGATGATACCCAGATCTCAAATCTATTTTGCTGAACACACTAGCACCAACCAATTGATCCATCAAATCATCAATCCTCGGCAAAGGATACCGATTCTTGATCGTCACTTTATTCAGTTGCCTGTAGTCCACACACAACCTCATAGTACCTTCTTTCTTCTTAACCAACAACACTGGTGCACCCCACGGTGACACACTCGGACGAATAAATTTCTTATCCAACAAATCTTCCAACTGACTCTTCAATTCAGCTAGCTCAACAGCAGACATACGATAAGGAGCCATCGATATCGGTCTAGTACCAGGTACCAAATCAATCGAGAACTCAACTTCACGCTCTGGCGGCAATTCATTCACTTCTTCCGGAAACACATCAGGAAAATCACACACCACAGCGAGATCGCCAATCACCAGTTTATCTTTAGCTTCCAAGGTTGCTAACAGCATAAACAACTCCGCCCCATCTGCTACTTCTTCATTCACCTGCCTTGCTGATAGAAACAAACTCTGCCCTTCCTCAATCTCAGGAAATATCACCGTCTTATCAAAACAGTTGATATAAACTCGGTTAAACACCAACCAGTTCATACCCAAGATGACGTCAATCTGCACTAATGGAAGACACACAAGGTCCATCCTAAAGTCTCTACCAAATATACTCAAAGGACAACTCAAACAAACCGAAGTAGTAGTCACTGAACCCTTCGCAGGAGTATCAATCACCATACTTCCAAGCATCTCAGATATCTCTAACTTAAGTTTCACAGCACAATCCATAGATATAAAAGAATGAGTCGCACCTGTGTCAATAATAGCTACAAGAGGAAAGCCATTAATATAACACGTACCTCGGATCAAACGATCATCTGCAAAAGTCTCAGAACCTCATAAAGCAAAAACCTTGCCTCCCGACTGATTCTCTTTCTTCTGCTTAGGACACTGTGGACTGATATGACCCACCTCTCCACAGTTGAAGCAAGTCACAGTCTTCAACCGGCAATCTGCAGCCAAATGACCACCTTTCCCACACTTGAAACACTTCTTCTCATTACTGGTACACTCATGGATACGATGTCCAGCCTGACCACATCTGTAACACTTGGCAGGAGCACTAGAGTCTCCCCCACTAGGCCTCTTCATCCCACTCTGTCTCTGAAAACCTTTGCCAGCAGCATACGGTTTTCCACGATCAATCTGATTCTTGCCCTTCCTATCAACCCTCTGCTGATAACTCTCAGCCCTAGCCTTGGAATCCTGCTCAAAAATCCTGCAACAGTCAACCAAATCAGAAAACACTCTAATCCTCTGATATCCAATCGCTTGCTTGATCTCGGGACGCAACCCGTTCTCAAACTTCACACACTTTGAAAATTCCCCAGCAGCCTCAGCATAGGGAGTATAATACTTAGACAACTCTGTGAACTTAGCAGCGTACTCAGTAACAGACCTGTTACCCTGCTTCAATTCCAAGAACTCAATTTCTTTCTTTCCTCTGACATCCTCGGGAAAATACTTCCTCAGAAATCTCTCTCTGAACACAGTCCAAGTAATCTCAGCATCTCCAGCAGCTTCCAACTCAGTGCGAGTAGCAACCCACCAATCATCAGCTTCTTCTGACAGCATATGTGTACCGAACCTGACCTTCTGGTTATCAGCACACTCAGTTACTCTGAAGATCCTCTCTATCTCCTTCAACCACTTCTGAGCACCATCTGGATCGTATGCCCCCTTAAACATTGGAGGATTGTTCTTCTGGAACTCACTCAACTGACGAGCAGCTCCCATTCCCATAACATTCGGATTTCCTCCAAGTACTCCAGCTAGCATACCCAGAGCCTCAGCAATTGCAGCATCATCTCTACCTCTTCCAGCCATCTCTATTCTGAAAACCCAAACAAACTAAACAAATAAGTACTGATAGGGTTACACAACGCCTATCCCGTACAGGGGAAACAGAATAACTACGACTCGACACGACCGACTATGCTCTGATACCACTAATGTAACACCCTTCTAAATACCCCAAATTATTATAATTAAAATAACAATATATTCATCAGAGTAATTATGCCCCGAAGGGTGTCACACAATCATTTCACTACATTCATCAAAGGTCCTGTCATGCTCATTTATTTAAATCAAAATAAGGTCTTTTGCATAATTCGCAGCGGAATCAAGTTCAACATCGATGTAAAACATGTAACACTATACATGTAAATTATCCAACAACCAATATCAAATTAGTTAAAACATTCCCTCCCGATGTTACATCTATCAGAGCATGACCCATAAGAAACTACTCTAGACTCCAAGCATAAGCTTCTACTCAACTCATTTCTCGTTACCTGAAAAATAGGCGTAAGGGTGAGTTCCTCAATCAATATAATAAGCATTATAGAACAACATGTAATGCCAAGTAATTAACACATTAATTCACCCTAATTAGACTACGCATTCAGCCAGTAATATCCATTCAAACCTCATAATCAACGGTACAATTCTCCATCATATTCAATCATTGACAACACAACACACAACACACATATGATACTGGAATACATCCATTCATATCATATGCCATACATTCATTATGCAATGAGACTCTATGCATGCGGTACCGACTGTTTGTGAACATATAGTTCAACCTCACCGTCCAAATCCAGGCACGGCTACCAAGCTCACTAGTCCCACTCATTTGAGACATAGTGACTCACTCACTAATTCCTCACCATGGGAATTAGCTACCACCCCAAATGGGCCATGAAATGCACGCTAATCACCTAGCATGCAAACATCAACAACAAAAATCAAATGATATACTCACTAATTCCTCACCATGGGAATTAGCTACCACCCCAAATGGGCCACAACATGCATGCTAATCACCTAGCAATGCAACATCAACAATAATCAAGAATAGACACATGCTTACACTCTAAGCCATAATACAGTCTATTCACAAACGTACACATTCACATCATCATGTATACCATCACACATTATCAACATAATTAATCACAAAAGCATATCATATCATGCCACATAATCAAACACAGTATTAGCCCGCTCTACTAATACCTATACCACTCAAAACAACGGGAAATGATCCCTACAACATCATATCTCAGCTAAGTACATCACTCAGCCTAAACAACCAAAAACTGCACAACAACAGTTCAGGAAAATCCCAACTCTGCCCATACGCGTACTGTCCATGCCATACGCGTATTGCCCAAACCTGGCCAACTCCATACGCGTACTGCCTACTCTCTTACGCGTATTGCGCATTTCCTCGCCCAACTCATACGCGTATCACCTGTCTCATACGCGTATGCTACGCGTAACAACTTCCCATTACGCGTACCAACAGAGACCAATTCACGTTCAAAATGCCATCTTTTCCACCCATACGCGTAAGGCTTCCCCCCATACGCGTACCAACATCTCATACGCGTATTGCCTAGTGCCATACGCGTATGACCAGAGATCAGAATTCTCAGATCTGCAATGGCTTTCTCTGCTACGAGATCTACCCAATTCAACCTTCTACAATCCAATTTTTACACAAAATTCCTTCCTATTGTCTAATTCAGAACAGATCCTATTCGATTCCACAAGGTCTAACATTTCCACACTAAATTCCTACGAATTCTTCAATTATATTCCAATTTTCGTTCATCTCAACAGTTCACAAATTCAACATGTATCATCCAATCAGAGGTAAAACAATGGTCTATTACTACCCAGTACATATCATCCCATAATACCCGTTAATCGATGATAAACCCCCCTTACCTGAGTTAATCCGGCAGCTTCTGAGCTCCAAGCTTCTCCTTCCTTCAACCTTCGTTCTCTGGTTCTCTTTCTGCCCTTTCTGCCTCTTTTCCCTTTTCACGTGAAAACCTTTTTCCAAAAAAATTGGTCCACTATATACTCCAATAATATTATTCCACTAAATAATTATCCCAATAATTATTATTCCAAAATAATAATAATAATAATTCAAATATTCTAATTAAATTAATAAACATATTATTAATTTAATTTAAATAAATACATATTATTATCGGGGTGTTACATAGTAGGGATCAATTCCCATTGTTTTGAGTAGTATAGGTATTAGTGGAGTGTGCTAATACTGTGTTTGATTATGCGGCATGACATGATATGCTTTTGTGATAAAATGTGTTGATGATGTGTGATGGTATGCATGATGCTGTGAATGTATCAGTTATATATGCATTTGTGAATGGACTGTTTTATGGCTTAGAGTGTGAGCATATGTCTATTCTTGAGTTGTTGTTGTTGTTGCATTGCTAGGTGATTAGCATGCATACTGTGGCCCATTTGGGGTGGTAGCTAATTCCCATGGTGAGGAATTAGTGAGTAAATCATTTTGATTGTTGTTGATGTTTGCATGCTAGGTGATTAGCGTGCATAGCATGGCCCATTTGGGGTGGTAGCTAATTCCCATGGTGAGGAATTAGTGAGTGAGTCACTATGTCCCAAATGAGTGGGACTAGTGAGCTTGGTAGCCGTGCCTGGATTTGGACGGTGAGGTTGAACTATATGTTCACAAATAGTCGGTACCGCATGCATGGAGTCTCATTGCATAATATATGTATGGCGTATAATATGAATGGATGTATTCCCGCATTATACGTGTGTTTGTGTTGGTGTTGAGTATTCTGTTGAGTTGATGTGCTGTTACTGAATATATGTTTGGATTAGGGTGATGAAGTGTGTTAGATTACTTAACATGACATGATATTTTATAATACTTATTATATCGATTGAGGAACTCACCCTTACAACTGTTTTTCAGGTAACGAGCAGTGAGTTGAGTAGAAGTTAATGCTTGGAGTCTAGTGTAGTCTCCTTAGTGGGTCGTGCTCTGATAGATGTAACATCGGGATGGGTTGTTTTAACTTGTTTTGAATGTTTATTGTTGGTTGAGAACCATTTTACATGTAATGTTTTACATGATTGATGAAACTTACATCCGCTGTGTTTTATGCAAATGTTTATGTTTGGAATTAATAAAAGAGCATGACCGTTATATTGTTGAATGGTGTGGAATATTGTGTGACACCCTTAAAGGGCATAATTACTCTGATGTTATATTTTGATATTTAATTAAATTATTGGGGTATTTTAGAAGGGTGTTACATTACGCGTATGGGTGAGGAAAATGATATTTTGAACGTAGATTTGTCTCTGTTGGTACGCGTATGGGAGAGTGGTACGCGTAGCATACGCGTATGAGGCAGATGATACGCGTATGGGTTGGGCGAGGAAATGCGCCATACGCGTATGGGCATAGGCAATACGCGTATGGGCAGACTGGTGGTTTTTCTGAACTGTTGTTGTGCAGTTTTTGGTTGTTTAGGCTGAGTGATGTAACTTAGCTGAGGTATGACGTAGTAGGGATCATTCCCGTTGTTTTGAGTAGTATAGGTATTAGTAGAGTGTGCTAATACTGTGTTGATTATGCGGCATGATATAATATGCTTTTGTGATAAAATGTGTTGATGATGTGTGATGGTATGCATGACGCTGTGAATGTATCAGTTATGTATGCATTGTGAATAGACTGTTTTATGGCTTAGAGTGTGAGCACATGTCTATTCTTGAATGGTTGTTGTTGTTGCATTGCTAGGTGAATTAGCATGCATATTGTGGCCTTTATGGTGGTAGCTAATTCCCATGGTGAGGGATTAGTGATGTTAGTCATTTTGGACTGTTGTTGATGTTTGCATGCTAGGTGAGTAGCGTGCATAGCATGGCCCTTGGGGTGGTAGCTAATTCCCATGGTGAGGAATTAGTGATGTGAGTCACTAGGTCTCAAATGAGTGGGACTAGTGAGCTTGGTAGCCGTACCTGGATTTGGTCTGTGAAGTTGAACTATATGTTCACGAATAGTCGGTACCGCATGCATGGAGTCTCATTGCATAAAATGTGTATGGCGTATAATATGAATGGATGTATTCCAATATTATACGTGTGTTTGTGTTGATATTGAGTATGAGTATGATTTGCATCGGCATTGAATATGATGTTTGAGTTGATGTACCGTTACTGAATGTGTTATGTGATTAGGGTGATTAATGTGTTAAATTACTTAACATGACATGATGTTTTATAATGCTTATTATATTGATTGAGGAACTCACCCTTACAACTATTTTCAGGTAACGAGAAATGAGCTGAGTAGAAGTTAATGCTTGGAGTCTAGTGTAGTCTCCTTAGTGGGTCGTGCTCTGATAGATGTAACATCGGGGTGGGATGTTTTAACTTGTTTTAAATGTTTTATTGTTGGTTGAGAACCATTTTACATGTAATGTTTCACATGATTGATGAAATTTATATCCGCTGTGTTTTATGCAAATGTTTACGTTTTGAAGTAATAAAAGAGCATGACCGTTATATTGTTGAATGGTGTGGAATATTGTGTGACACCCTTAAATGGCATAATTACTCTGATGGTGTATTTTGATATTTAATTAAATTATTGGGGTATTTTAGAAGGGTGTTACACCAAGCACTGGCTTCTACTCAATCACTGCTCGTTACCTGAAACATAGTTGTAAGGGTGAGTTCCTCAATCGATATAATAAGCATTATAAAATATCATGTACTGTTAAGTAAATTAACACATTCATCACCCTAATCATATCACACATTCAGCAACGGCAACATCAACTCATAATCATACTCAACACAAACACAAACACCAAACACACGTGTAATATTGGAATACATCCATTCATATTACACGCCATACATACATTATGAAATGAGACTCCATGCATGCGGTACCGACTATTCGTGAACACATAGTTCAACCTCACCGATCAAACACAGATACGGCTACCAAGCTCACTAGTCCCACTCATTTGAGACCTAGTGACTCACTCACTAATTCCTCACCATGGGAATTAGCTACCACCATAAAGGCCATGCTATGCACGCTAAATCACCTAGCATGCAACATCAACAACAATCCACAATGGACATATGCTCACACTCTAAGCTATAAACAACTCACTAATTCCTCACCATGGGAATTAGCTACCACCATAAAGGCCATAACAATCCATCCACAATTGCATACATAATAGATATATTCACAACATTATGCATACCATCAAACATCATTAGCATATTTATCACAGAATCATATCATGTCATGCCAAATAATAAATCACAGTATTAGCACACTCTACTAATACCTATACTGCTCAAAACAACGGGAAATGATCCCTACTATATCATACATCAGCTAAATCACATCACTCCCACAATTCAATCAAATTTCATGGGTTTAACATCATCATTTTTATAATTCCCACAATTCAATCAAATTTCATGGGTTTAAAATCAACATTTTCATCATTCCCACAATTCAATCTAATTTCATGGGTTTAACATCATCACTTCTATAATTCCCACAATTCAATCAAATTTCATGGGTTTAACACCAACATTTTCATCATTCCCACAACTCAATCAAATTTCATGGGTTTAACATCAACCTTTTCATCATTCCCACAATTCAATCAAATTTCATGGGTTAAACATCATCATTTCTATAATTCCCACAATTCAATCAAATTTCATGGGTTTAACATGATCATTTTCATCATTCCCATTATTCATTCAAATTTCATGGGTTTAACATCATCATTTCTATAATTCCCACAATTCAATCAAATTTCATAGGTTTAACATCATCATTTTCATCATTCCCACAACTCAATCAAATTTCATGGGTTTAACATCATCATTTCTATAATTCCCACAATTCAATCAAATTTCATGGGTTTAACACCAACATTTTCATCTTTCTAACAATTCAATCAAATTTCATGGGTTTAACATCAACCTTTTCATCATTCCCACAATTCAATCAAATTTCATGGGTTTAACATCATCATTTTTATAATTCCCACAATTCAATCAAATTTCATGGGTTTAAAATCAACATTTTCATCATTCCCACAATTCAATCAAATTTCATGGGTTTAACATCATCATTTCTATAATTCCCACAATTCAATCAAATTTCATGGTTTAACATCATCATTTTCATAATTCCACAACTCAAACAAATTTCATGGGTTTAACATCAACATTTTCATCATTCCCAGTATTCAATCAAATTTCATGGGTTTAACATCATCATTTCTATAATTCCCATAATTCAATCAAATTTCATGGGTTTAACATCAACATTTTCATCATTCCCACAACTCAATCAAATTTCATGGGTTTAACATCAACATTTTCATCATTCCCACAATTCAATCTAATTTCATGGGTTTAACATCATCATTTCTATAATTCCCACAATTCAATCAAATTTCATGGGTTTAACACCAACATTTTCATCTTTCTAATAATTCAATCAAATTTCATGGGTTTAACATCATCATTTTCATCACTCCCACAAATCAATCAAATTTCATGGGTTTAACATCATCGTTTTTATAATTCCCACAATTCAATCAAATTTCATGGGTTTAAAATCAACATTTTCATCATTCCCATAATTCAATCAAATGTCATGGGTTTAACATCATCATTTCTATAATTCGAACAATTCAATCAAATTTCATGGGTTTAACATCATCATTTTCATCATTCCCACAACTCAAACAAATTTCATGCGTTTAACATCAACATTTTGATCATTCCCACAATTCAATCAAATTTCATGGGTTTAACATCATCATGTCTATAATTCCCACAATTCAATAAAATTTCACGGGTTTAACATCATCATTTTCATCATTCCCACAACTCAATCAAATTTCATGGGTTTAACATCAACCTTTTCATCATTCCCACAATTCAATCAAATTTCATGGGTTTAACATCATCATTTCTATAATTCCCACAATTCAATCAAATTTCATAGGTTTAACATCATCATTTTCATCATTCCCACAACTCAATCAAATTTCATGGGTCTAACATCAACATTTTCATCATTCCCACAATTCGATCAAATTTCATGGGTTAAACATCATCATTTCTATAATTCCCACAATTCAATCAAATTTCATGGGTTTAACATCAACATTTTCATCATTCCCAGTATTCAATCAAATTTCATGGGTTTAACAACATCATTTCTATAATTCCTATAATTCAATCAAATTTCATGGGTTTAACATCATCATTTTCATCATTCCCACAACTCAATCAAATTTCATGGGTTTAACATCAACATTTTCATCATTCCCACAATTCAATCAAATTTCATGGGTTTAACATCATCATTTCTATAATTCCCACAATTCAATCAAATTTCATGGGTTTAACACCAACATTTTCATCTTTCTAACAATTCAATCAAATTTCATGGGTTTAACATCATCATTTTCATCACTCCCACAATTCAATCAAATTTCATGGGTTTAACATCATAATTTTTATAATTCCCACAATTCAATCAAATTTCATGGGTTTAAAATCAACATTTTCATCATTCCCATAATTCAATCAAATTTCATGGGTTTAACATCATCATTTCTACAATTCGAACAATTCAATCAAATTTCATGGGTTTAACATCATCATTTTCATCATTCCCACAACTCAAACAAATTTCATGGGTTTAACATCAACATTTTGATCATTCCCACAATTCAATCAAATTTCATGGGTTTAACATCATCATTTCTATAATTCCCACAATTCAATAAAATTTCATGGGTTTAACATCATCATTTTCATCATTCCCACAACTCAATCAAATTTCATGGGTTTAACATCAACCTTTTCATCATTCCCACAATTCAATCAAATTTCATGGGTTTAACATCATCATTTCTATAATTCCCACAATTCAATCAAATTTCATAGGTTTAACATCATCATTTTCATCATTCCCACAACTCAATCAAATTTCATGGGTCTAACATCAACATTTTCATCATTCCCACAATTCGATCAAATTTCATGGGTTAAACATCATCATTTCTATAATTCCCACAATTCAATCAAATTTCATGGGTTTAACATCAACATTTTCATAATTCCCAGTATTCAATCGAATTTCATGGGTTTAACAACATCATTTCTATAATTCCCATAATTCAATCAAATTTCATGGGTTTAACATCATCATTTTCATCATTCCCACAACTCAATCAAATTTCATGGGTTTAACATCAACATTTTCATCATTCCCACAATTCAATCAAATTTCATGGGTTTAACATCATCATTTCTATAATTCCCACAATTCAATCAAATTTCATGGGTTTAACACCAACATTTTCATCTTTCTAACAATTCAATCAAATTTCATGGGTTTAACATCATCATTTTCATCACTCCCACAATTCAATCAAATTTCATGGGTTTAACATCATCATTTTTATAATTCCCACAATTCAATCAAATTTCATGGGTTTAAAATCAACATTTTCATCATTCCCACAATTCAATCAAATTGCATGGGTTTAACATCATCATTTCTATAATTCCCATAATTCAATCAAATTGCATGGGTTTAACATCATCATTTCTATAATTCCCACAACTCAAACAAATTTCATAGGTTTAACATCAACATTTTCATCATTCACACAATTCAATCAAATTTCATGGGTTTAACATCATCATTTCTATAATTCCCACAATTCAATAAAATTTCATGGGTTTAACATCATCATTTTCATCATTCCCACAACTCAATCAAATTTCATGGGTTTAACATCAACCTTTTCATCATTCCCACAATTCAATCAAATTTCATGGGTTAAACATCATCATTTCTATAATTCCAACAATTCAATCAAATTTCATTAGTTTAACATCAACATTTTCATCATTCCCAGTATTCAATCAAATTTCATGGGTTTAACATCATCATTTCTATAATTCCCATAATTCAATCAAATTTCATGGGTTTATCATCATCATTTCCATCATTCCCACAACTCAATCAAATTTCATGGGTTTAACATCAACATTTTCATCATTCCCACAATTCAATCAAATTTCATGGGTTAAACATCATCATTTCTATAATTCCCACAATTCAATCAAATTTCATGGGTTTAACACCAAAATTTTCATCTTTCCCACAACTCAATCAAATTTCATGGGTTTGACATCAACATTTTCATCATTCCCACAATTGAATCAAATTTCATGGGTTTAACATCATCATTTATATAATTCCCACAATTCAATCAAATTTCATGGGTTTAACATCATCATTTTCATCATTCCGACAATTCAATCAAATTTCGTGGGTTTAACATCAACATTTTCATCTTTTCCACAATTTAATCAAATTTCATGGGTTTAACATCATCATTTCATCAATAATTTCCCACAATTCAATCAAATTTCATGGGTTTAACATCAATATTTTCATCATTTCAACAATTCCCACAATTCAAAATTTCATGGGTTTAACACCATCATTTCTCTAATTTCACCACAATCTCAATCAAATTTCATGGGTTTAACATCAACATTTTCATCATTCCCACAATTCAATCAAATTTCATGGGTTTAACATCATCATTATTTCAAATTCATAATTCATCCCACATTTCAATCTGAATCATTTCATGGGTTTTAACATCATCATTCCCACAATTCAATCAA
>NW_026113007.1:0-20000 GCF_024323335.1 Lathyrus oleraceus
AGAAGGGTCAACAGCAACACCATCTCTTGAAATCCCTATGACCAAGAAAACTAACCTCTTCTAACCAAAATTCACACTTTGACAGTTTAGCAAATAGCTTCTTTTCTCGTAGAACTCCTAAAACCACTCTCAAATGCTCAGCATGCTCTTCTTCAGATTTCGAATACACCAAAATATCATCAATAAACACCACCACAAACTGATCTAGGTACGGATGGAAAATCCTATTCATATACTCCATAAATACTCCAGGCGCATTAGTCACACCAAAAGGCATTACAGAATACTCATAATGTCCATACCTTGTTCTGAAAGCAGTCTTCTGAATATCCTCAGTTTCCACACGTATCTGATGATACCCCGATCTCAAATCTATTTTGCTGAACACACTCGCACCAACCAACTGATCCATCAAATCATCAATCCTCGGCAAAGGATACCGATTCTTGATCGTCACTTTATTCAGTTGCCTGTAGTCCACACACAACCTCATAGTACCTTCTTTCTTCTTAACCAATAACACTGGTGCACCCCACGGTGACACACTCGGACGAATAAATTTCTTATCCAACAGATCTTCCAGCTGACTCTTCAATTCAGCTAACTCAACAGCAGACATACGGTACGGAGCCATCGACACCGGCCTAGTGCCAGGTACCAAATCAATCGAGAACTCAACTTCACGCTCTGGCGGTAATTCATTCACTTCTTCAGGAAACACATCAGGAAAATCACACACCACGGCTAAATCGCAAATCACCAGTTTATCTTTAGCCTCCAAAGTCGCTAACAACATAAACAACTCTGCCCCATCTGCTACTGCTTCATTCACCTGCCTTGCAGATAGAAACAAACTCTTCCCTTCCTCAATCTCAGGAAAGATCACAGTCTTATCAAAACAATTGATATAGACTCGGTTAAACACCAACCAGTCCATACCCAGAATAACATCAATCTGCACAAGTGGAAGACACACTAGGTCCATCCCAAAGTCTCTACCAAAAATACTCAAAGGACAATTCAAACAAACTGAAGTAGTAGTCACTGAACCCTTCGCAGGAGTATCAATCACCATACTTCCATGCATCTCAGATATCTCTAACTTAAGTTTCACAGCACAATCCAAAGATATAAAGGAATGAATCGCACCTGTGTCAATAATAGCTACAAGAGGAAAGCCATTAATATAACACGTACCTCGGATCAAACGATCATCTGCAAAAGTCTCAGAACCCGATAAAGCAAAGACCTTGCCTCCCGACTGGTTCTCTCTCTTCGGCTTAGGACACTGTGGACTGATATGACCCAACTCTCCACAGTTGAAACAAGTCACAGTCTTCAACCGGCACTCTGCAGCCAAGTGACCACCTTTACCACACTTGAAACACTTCTTCTCCGCACTGGTACACTCGTGGAAACGATGTCCCGCCTGACCACATCTGTAACACTTAGCAGGAGCACTAGAGTCTCCCCCACTAGGCCTCTTCATCCCACTCTGTCTCTGGAAACCTTTGCCAGCTGCATACGGTTTCCCACGATCATTCTGATTCTTGCCTTTCCTATCAACCCTCTGCTGATAGCTCTCCGCTCTGGCTTTGGTATCCTGTTCAAAAATCCTGCAACAGTCAACCAAATCAGAAAACACTCTAATCCGTTGATATCTAATAGCCTGCTTGATCTCGGGACGTAACCTGTTCTCAAACTTCACACATTTCGAGAATTCCCCAGTAGCCTCATCATAGGGAGTGTAATACTTCGACAGTTCTGTGAACTTAGCAGCATACTCAGTAACAGACCTGTTACCCTGCTTCAATTCTAAGAACTCTATCTCTTTCTTTCCTCTAACATCCTCTGGAAAATACTTCCTCAGCAATCTCTCTCTGAACACAGCCCAAGTGATCTCAGCATTCCCAGCAGATTCCAACTCAGTGCGGGTAGCAACCCACCAATCATCTGCTTCTTCTGACAGCATATGCGTACCGAACCTGACCTTCTGGTTATCGGCACACTCAGTCACTCGGAAGATCCTCTCGATCTCCTTTAACCACTTCTGAGCGCCATCTGGATCGTATGCTCCCTTGAACATTGGAGGATTGTTCTTCTGGAACTCACTCAGTTGACGAGCAGCTCCCATTCCCACAACATTCGGATTTCCCCCAAGTTTTTCGTTGTTTTTTTTTTAAAAAAACAAAAACCCACCCCCTTTTGTTCCCCCACTCCAGCTAGCATACCCAGAGCCTCAGCAATCGCAGCATCGTCTCTACCTCTTCCAGCCATCTCTATTCTGAAAACCCAACAAACTAAACAATAAGTACTGATAGGATTACACCACACCTATCCCGTACAGGGAAACAGAATAATTACGACTCGACTCGACCGACTATGCTCTGATACCACTAATGTAACACCCTTCTAAAATACCCCAAATATTTAATTAAAATAACAACATATATCAATCAGAGTAAATATGCAATTAAGGGTGTCACACAATCACTTCACACCATTCACCAAAATAACTGTCATGCTCTTTATTTAATCAAAATAAACATTGCATAATTCGCAGCGGATAGAAATCAAATCAATCATGCAAACATGTAGCATATTACATGTAAACTGGTTCACAACCAACAATAAAACATTTAAAACATCCCATCCCGATGTTACATCTACCAGAGCATGACCCACTAAGGAACTACACTAGACTTCAAGCACTAGCTCCTACTCAATCACTGCTCGTTACCTGAAAAATAGTTGTAAGGGTGAGTTCCTCAATCGATCTAAAAAGCATTATAAAATATCATGTAATGCTAAGTAAATAACACATTAATCACCCTAATTACATCACACATTCAGTAACGGCAACATCAACTCATACTCATAATCATACTCAACATCAACATCAAAACACACGTATAATATTGGAACACATCCATTCATATTATACACAATACATACATTATGCAATGAGACTCCATGCATGCGGTACCGACTATTCGTGAACATATAGTTCAACTTCACCGACCAAATCCAGGTACGGCTACCAAGCTCACTAGTCCCACTCATTTGAGACCTAGTGACTCACATCACTAATTCCTCACCATGGGAATTAGCTACCACCCCAAGGGCCATGCTATGCACGCTAATCACCTAGCATGCAAACATCAACAACAGTCCAAAATGACTAACATCACTAATTCCTCACCATGGGAATTAGCTACCACCATAAAGGCCACATTATGCTATGCCAAATCACCTAGCATGCAACATCAACAACAATCCACAATGGACATATGCTCACACTCTAAGCCATAAAACAGTCCATCCACAATTACATACATAATATATACATTCACAACATTATGCATATTGTCGCATCTGCGAAAAATCAACCGGCGAGCTAAAAATAAAAACACACAGAGCCGCCACTGCGCGTTATTTATCCCAAAAATAGGGAAAGGAAACGCTCAGAGAAACCTGGAAAGAACATGGTCTCGCGACCAGAGAGAAAGGGTAAGGGAGTCGGTTACGCAAGGGGAAGGTATTAGCACCCCTCATGTCCGTCGTACTCGACGGGATCCACGTCCTAGAATAAAGAAAAGGTTGCTAAACATCACACACACACACGGGGAACGCAGGTGGGGTTAGGAGGAACGAGCTCGATAAGGTATCGCACCTTATGCCTACATATCTTGTATGGAACAAGAATCAGAGCCACTGTAGTTCGGCTTACGCACGCCAAACAACACAAAACATACAAACAAGCAAGGGTGGCAAACATGGAGCCCGACAACCACTAGATGGAATTACGTCGGCATCCGAACCAAAACACACTCAAAACGGCAAACGTGGAGCCCGACAGCCAATCACTGGACTTACGTCGGCATCCGAACCAAACACACAATCAGATAACAAACAAACACAAATAAAAAGAAAAAAGGTTGCCCGGAGTGGTCTCGCACGACCACCTGCCTACATACCTCGTCTGGAACAAGGATCAGGGCGATGTAGTTCCCCTGAAAGGGACTGAATATCTAACCAGAAACCAGGGAAAGACACACTACTAGGGAGCTGGACTCGAGCCTAGTGTTGTCATGCATCGTTGCCCTAAGTTCAGGTTTCTATCCTACTTGCATAAGCAAACTACTCCTATCCAGGAAAGAAGCAAGCATACAAGCATACAAAATAATTCAAGCATACATCAAATGAGAACAAGCATCTCAAACAGATATCCACATAGCACGCACTATAACCAAACAAGTGGCTCACACAATAGGTTTGACTGCCTCAGCAAGTCGTCTGTACGGGTTGTGTTTGCTCTTAACCTTGCCATTACGAGGCTAAGGTGAAGCAGATGAAAGGATGAAGTGAGGATCAGACCTCACAGCTCTTATCCCTAACCAGGGAGAGCTTCTGACAAATGAGCATGGGTCCAGAATGGGGGAACCCTTCTATACTCAGAGACTCTGACACAACGTGCACTGCACGGATCTTGGGCTTGTAATCTCAATGCTACAACCATGTAATGGGAGCAAGGAGAAGACTCACAGAATAGTGGGGGATAGATTGCATACCCCTACCTTCCACCAATTGCCTTATTTAAAGGACTTTCACCTGCTTGGCACGAAAAATAAACACCCACAATCATTGCCTCTTAAGGAGGACTTCAGACAGTTTGCCCGGTCAAATAACAGACCGGGTCTCCAGACTACATGAAGTTAGGAAGTTATACCTCAATGCAAGTTGCCTAAGCAAAGCAAAGCAAAGCAAAAGTTCACAAGGAACTGAGCAACTAAAAGTACCTGGAAACAGTCAAACACAGTTAGTACTCAGACAACAAAAATAATCAGCAAGTATTAATCAGTCAGACTATACAAACTAATGCACAACAAAGGCAAGCTATGAGCTCAAGCCCAAACTTCACAACCTACAAAACAAAGTTGTGTTAGTGTACAAACATCAAACAACATCAATTGAATTGACTTGGATCATTCTCCACACACATTGCACCTTTTCATCCTGAAAAATCAATCAAATGTTAGCAACTAGACCACTAGGCCAAGCCTAGGGTCCAAAGGTAAGAAAAATTCCTAAACAGCAAGGGATATCCAACCAAAGTCAAATTAATGTCAAACAAAAGCCAACACAATTAGTCCCATGTCCATATCATTCATCATGTTCCTTTTATGCACAAAACAATCCAAACTAGTTCAAATGGAACACCAAACATCCAAACAGAACTATTGCATCCAATTCCATATCAAAACAGTTCCAAAAATCCCCAAATAAATTACACCTAAACAGGACCTAATCCAGGTATGGCACACCAAATTTCAGCTTAATTGGGCAAAGGGAACCATGTCAATAAAAATCAACAAAAACAGACACAATTACATGCTCCAAATCACAACATCAACATATGCATTCACTTCAAAAATTCATAATTCAATGAAAACAGTAAAGAAATGAGTGATACCAAAACAGGGATGTCACATCATGTGTCTACAACTATCATACCAAATTTCATGATCATTCAATACCATATGAGCATTTCACATTAAATCTACCAACCTATGTCACATGAACTTGCAAATTCAACCACCAGAGATGAAAAATAGCAATCAATTTGAAAATGCAATGTAAAATTCCAAAAAATTCACATAACCTCTTAACATGTTAATCAACCATCATGCAAAATTTCACATTAATCCAACAAGTATAGGTCACTCAAAAAAAATCCAGCAAGTTGACATAATGAGGTGTGACACACATTGTCACACCTAAGTTCAAAAATTTGTATCTCAATGACCAGGTATCAAAAATCAATGAAATTTACATGTAAATAAACATCAACCAGTCCACAATCATCACAAAAATTTTCAAGAATTTCTTTGTAACCATGAGCATTTCACAATCAAAATGGTAGAATGTATCAAAATGTAGCACATGTGAAACATCCCTAGGTCAAACACAATTTCTACCATGCACAACTTCAACCAATAGGTCAAAAAAATCCTACAGTCAACAAGGAAGTCAAAGAAATAATTCTCATATTTTTCTGAATTTTCTATGATTTTTGGTGAATTTTCTAAGGTTGAAATGAATTTTTTTGAATTTTTTAGAATTAAATTAATTAATTAAAATTGCCAATGGCACAATTGTAAATAATGGAGGCGGGAGCGGGAAACGCGTTATTTGAAAATTCAAACGCGAATCCAGATCAAACACACTAATATATCCAGAAAACTTCATCTTCTTCATACAGCAACTCAAGAACACGCAAATTCCAAAACATCACCAAAATGGACAAGTGGATAACCGTTAGAACCGTCTTAACACGTAGATCTCAAATATCAACTCAATTTAACCTAAAAGTTCCTCTATCTCATGAATCGATCGCGTTAGGGTTTGTCCTCAAAACTTTGAATCTAGATTTCTTCCTCTACACTAATCCATTCCTAAAACTAAAAGCATCATCATGATCCATGATAAACAAGCTACAGAACGCATATACCAATCAAGCAAATCTTGACATTCGAAATTTTGCATACCTGGAATGGCAGTGGTAGAACTGGAGTTTTTGAAGCTCAATTCCACGAAACAGATGCAGAAGGACGTTGAGGAAGGTGAATCGAATGATAGCTTCAGCTCCAGGTAGCCTCTAATGCTCGAAAATTCCAAAAGCCATGGATGATGCTTGCTTGGACAGTTGAGAATCAGTGCTTCTTTCCTTCCAAACTTCACAAACAGATGGAGAGGATGATGATTGAAGATTGATGCAAAAGGAAATTCGAGAATTGAGCAAGAATGGATGAAGATTTTGCCAATTTTGTTCAATGTGTTCTTGAGAGAAACTTGAGAGAATGAAGAGTTTTCAGATCTGGTTTTGGAATGTGTGAGTTTCTGTTATGATTTGGAAGTGATTAGGAATTTATATGACACCTTAATCCAAGCTTAATTATGCTCATTAACCAATTTGCATTTGATTAGTGAAATAGCTAATTTCAAGCTTAGGGGCAAAATGGTCCTTTCCATGCCAGCTCATTGCCACCTCATGAACAGCTCACACACTCCCAAAATGACATGTGTGAGCTGTTGCAACTTGTTTCACTCTCATTGGATGCATATTTTGGAAATTCACTATGTGATGGTTATGCATTCAATTGTTCAAGTTCATTCCAATAGCCAATTTCCAAACCACAAGGCCTAGGCATGTTATGATGATTCCAACAACTTTCAAATACCATTTATGAAGTGTAGCAAAAATCCCCACTCAAAAATTCCAATTATTTCACAAGTTGGACAATTTTGCCCCTAGTCCATTTTAACTGTCCAGTTGAAATTTGACTTTTTGCATTGGCCACTTTTGAGAAAATCCAATTATGCACCATGAAAGTACATGTCAAATGGAGTTTGTGCATATAAAGAACTTGCAATTTGGACAAACCATGTGGAAGTTATGCTCTCCTGATTATGGGTCATTTTTGAATTTCACTGAGCCATAATTTTCCAACCATACATTGGATTTTCAAGTTCTTGGACTTTTTGAAATGTGAGAACAAGATCTACAACTTTCATGTTGAACAAATTTTCATTTGAAGCTTCCTTGGACACGTGGCTTTGAGGTCCAAAACTTTCCATTTTTGGAAACTTCAATTACAAGTCACTTTCTATTTTTGGCAGTTCTTGTCCTGACTTGATTTTCTTCATTTTTAAGCTTTGAGATGTCATATAACACTTGTTCCAACATGAATGAAGTGTATCCAACTCATTTCCACCTCCAAATCCATCAAATCATGTACAGTTGACCACAGTTGACTTTTTCATCTGATAGATGAATCTGGCAATGCATAGATCAATCTGAGCTCCAATCTCCTGATGAAATGGCTCAAGGGTGAAATCCTAGCTTCAATTAGCTCAATATAATCATATAATGAACCCCATAACCATCATAGACCCCATCTCCTGATCATGCCCTGATTGGCCCAATGCAACTGATTAGGGTTGACCAGTGGTCAAAACCCTAATCTCAAGAAATCTGATCCCACACTCGATGATGTCAAACCATGATGATGATGATGTATCACTTCAATCAAGATGAAGACCAATATCCTTTGAGAATCATGAAACCCTAATTCACTGCCCAATCCTCAGATGGCCAATGATCAGTCAATAAAACCCTAGGCTGCACTTTGACTTCCTCATCTTCTGATCAAGACTTGAGAGGATAGCTTGCACAATGTAACCACATGATATGCAATATGCAATGCCTAATGACCTAAAAATGCATGCACAATGTTAAGCTTAGTCCCAAGAGAGGAGGGCAAATTTTGAGGTGTTACACATATTTTCACACATCATCAGCATATTTATCACATAATCATATTATGTCATGCCAAATAATTCAGTCACAGTATTAGCACACTCTACTAATACCTATCCTACTCAAAACAACGGGAAATAATCCCTACTATATTACACACCGATATAGGCCAATCACCAATTATGTTCACAACATTAAATATCAATTTTTCCAATTTCCAACAGTGTTAACCGGTTAACGCCCTGGGTTAACCGGTTAACGCAGGACAGAACACGCTTCCTGGCCAATTTTAACAGTGTTAACCGGTTAACGCCCTGGGTTAACCGGTTAACGCAGACAGAACAGCAATATCTCAGAAATCACAACAGTGTTAACCGGTTAACACCCTGGGTTAACCGGTTAACGCAGACAAAACAGCAAATTTTCATAATTCATAACAGTGTTAACCGGTTAACACCCTGGTTAACCGGTTAACGCAAGACAGAAAGCTGTTCCTGCGCTAACACGAAGCAGAATGCAGAATTCTCCGCATTTTCCGCCGTTGGAGGACTTCCGGACCTCCGATTCCGATTCCGTAAAAAGCTATACGTTCGGAAAATCACTACCCATCCAATTATAGATTCAATTACGGCTTAACACAGTTTATTCATCACAATTTTTCAGCATCCAACATCCCAATTAGGGTCAATTCAACGGTTTATCACTACCCATTACATGTTAACCCATAATACCCATTAAACGACGATAAACCCCCCTTACCTGAGTTAATCCGGCGAATCTTTAAGCTTCAAGCTTTTCTCTTCTCCAACCTTCTTCCTCTTGCTCTGCCTCTTTGCCCTTTTCCTCTTTTCAGCCGCTTCTCTGTTTTCACGTGAAAACTCTTTTTACCAAAATGGAACTCTTTTTCCTTACTTCACACTTATATATTTTTTCCAATAATTATTATTCCAATAATAATAATAATAATAATCCAATAATTCCAATTATTTAATTAAATTAATAAATATAATATTAACTTAAATT
This sequence comes from Lathyrus oleraceus, assembly GCF_024323335.1. Lineage (NCBI taxonomy): Eukaryota > Viridiplantae > Streptophyta > Magnoliopsida > Fabales > Fabaceae > Lathyrus > Lathyrus oleraceus. The sequence goes on from NW_026113007.1 coordinate 9,344, forward strand.
AAATAATTATCTTATTTTATCGGGGTGTTACAATATTCACATTGTATTATGGTATATATATATGTAAAATAAATCAATATTTTTCTTCTCCATCATCAAATTTTATGTTTCTTCATCACTAAGCAACAAAGTTTAAGGAATATAAATGAACGATTCATATTTTATATATATGGCTAATAATTGAAATTACGTACTAAAGCTAAATATTATTTGTATTCGTCATATTTATATTGTATTATGGTATATTATATAAAAGAATTCAATATTTTCTTCACCATCACAAAATTTTAGGTTTCTTCATCACTAAGCAGCAAAGTTAAAAAAAAACTATAAATGAATGATTCATATTATATTTAAATGGGTAACAAGTGAAATTACATAATCAAGATCAATATTATTTGTATTCGAAATATTCACATTATATTCTGGTATATTTTATGTAAAAAAAATCAATATTTTTTTAATTCATCACCTAATTTTAGGTTTCTTCATCACTAAGCAACAAAGTTAAAGGACTATAAATAAATAACTCATATTATATATAAATGGGTAATAAGTGAAATTACATAATCAAGCTCAACATTATTTGTATTCATCATATTCACATTGAATTACGGTATATTATAAGTAAAAAAATTAATATTTTTCTTTTTCATCACCAAATTTTAAGTTTCTTCATCACTAAGCAACAAAGTTAAAACACTATGAATGAATGGTTCATATTTAATATATATGGGAAATAATTCAAATTACATAATCAAACTCAATATTATTTGTATTCTCCATATTCAAATTGTATTATGGTATATTATATGGAAAAAAGTTCAATATTTTTCTTTTCCATCACCAAGTTTTAGGTTTCTTCATCACTGAGTAACAAAGTTAACGAACTATAACTAAATTATTCATATTATATATAAAGGGTTCATAAGTGAAATTACGTAATAAAGCTCAATATTTTTGTATTTGTTATATTTATATTGTATTATGGTATATTATATAAAAGAATTCAATATAAATTAAAGATTCATATTATATATAAATGGGTTATAAGTGAAATTATATAATCAAGTTCAAAATTATTTGTACTCATCTTATTCACATTGTATTATTGTATATTATATGTAAAAAAATCAATATTTTTCTTCTCCATCACCAAATTTTAGGTTTCTTCATCACTAAGTAACAAAGTTAAAACACTATAAATGATTGATTCATATTTTATATATATGGGTAATAATTGAAATTGCATAATCAAGCTCAATTTTATTTGTATTCACCATATTCACTTTGTATTATGATATATTATATATATAAAAATTCAATATTTTTCTTCTTCTTTACCAAATTTTAGGTTTCTTCATCACTGAGCAACAAAGTTAAAGGACTATAAATGAATTATTTATATTATATAAAAATGGTTCATAAGTGAAATTACGTAATAAATCTCAATATTATTTGTATTCGTCATATTTATATTATATTATGGTATATTATATAAAAAAAATCAATATGTTTCTTCTCCATCACCAAATTTTAGGTTTCTTCATCACATGCAACAAAGTTAAAAAAGCTATCAATGAATCATTCATATTATGTATAAAAGAGTAACAAGTGAAATTACATAATCAAGATCAATATTATTTGTAATCAGCATATTCACATTGTATTATGGTATATTATATGTAAAAAAATTCAATATTTTTCTAATCCATCAGCAAATTTTAGGTTTCTTCATCACTAAGCAACAAAGTTAATGAACTATAAATGAATGATTCATATTATATATAAATGGTTAATAAGTGAAATTATGCAATAAAGTTCAACATTATATGTATTTATCATATTTCCATTAAATTATGGTATATTTTATGTAAAAAAAATCAATATTTTTCTTCTCCATCGTCAAGTTTTAGGTTTCTTCATCTCTAAGTAACAAAGTTAGATGACTATAAATTAATGATTCATATTATATATAAATGGTTAATAAGTAAAATTACTTAATAAAGCTCAATATTATTTGTATTCGTCATATTTATATTGTATTATGGTATATATTATTTGTAAAAAATTCAATATTTTTCTTCTCCATCACCAATTTTAGGTTTCTTTATCATTAATCAACAAAGTTAAAGGACTATAAATGAATGATTCATATTATATATAAATGGGTAATATGTGAAATTATGTAATCAAGCTCAATATTATTTATATTCATCATATTCACATTGTATTATGGTATATTATATGTAAAAGAAGTTCAATATTTTTCTTTTCCATCACCAACTTTTAGGTTTTTTCATCACTCGCGAACAAAGTTAAAACGCTATATTCACATTGTATTAAGGTATATTATATGTAAAAAATTCAATATTTTTCTTCTTCATTACCAAGTTTTTGGTTTCTTCATCACTAAGTAACAAAGTTAAATGACTATAAATTGATGATTCATATTTATATATATGGGTAATAATTGAAATTACATAATCAAGCTTAATATTATATGTATTCGTCATATTTATATTGTATTATGGTATATTATATGTAAAATAAAACAATATTTTTCTTCTCCGTCGCCAATTTTAGGTTTCTTCATCACTAAGCAATAAAATAAAACACTATAAATGAATGATTCATATAATATATAAATGGTTCGTAAGTGAAATTACATAATAAAGCTAAATATTATTTGTATTCGTAATATTTATATTGTATTATGGTATATTATATATAAAAAAATTTAATATTTTTCTTCTCCATCACCAAATTTTAGATTTCTTCATCACTAAGCAATAAAGTTGAAAAACTATAAATGAATGATTCATATTATATATAAATGGGTAACAAATAAAATTACATAATCAAAATCAGTATTATTTGTATTCGGCATATTTACAATGTATTATGGTATATTATATGTAAAAAAAAAAAATATTTTTCTAATCCATCACAAAAAATTTAGGTTTCTTTATCACTAAGCAACAAAGTTAAAGGACTATAAATTAATGAATCATATTATATATAACTGGTTATAGAGTGAAATTACGTAATAAAGCTAATTATTATTGGTATTCGTCATATTTATATTCTATAATGGTATATTATATATAAAAAAATTCTATATTTTTCTAATCCGTCACCAAATTTTTGTTTCTTCATCACTAAGCAACAAAGTTAAAGGATTATATATGAATGATTCTATCATATATAAATGGCTAATAAGTGAAATTATGTAATCAATCTCAACATTATTTGTATTCATCATATTCAAATTATATTATGGTATATTATATGTAAAAAATTCAATATTTTCTTCTCCATCACCAAATTTTAGGTTTCTTCATCACTAAGCAATAAAGTTAAAACTCTATAAATGAATGATTCATATTTTATATATGTGGTTAATAAATGAAATTACATAATTAAGTTCAATATTATTTGTATTCGCCATATTCAAATTGTATTATGGTACATTATATGTAAAAAAAAAAACATATTTTTCTTCTCCATCACCAAGTCTTAGGTTTCTTAATCACTAAGTAACAAAGTTAAATGACTATAAATTAATGAATCATATTATATATAACTGGTTATAAAGTGAAATTACATAATTAAGACCAATATTTTTTGTATTCTCCATATTCGTATTGTATTATGGTATATTATATGTAAAAAAAAAGATATATTTTTCTTCTCCATCACTAAATTTTAGGTTTCTCCATCACTAAACAACAAAGTTAAATGACTATAAATGATTGATTCGTATTATATATAAATGGCTAATACGTGAAATTATGTAATCAACCTCAATATTATTTGTATTCATCATATTCACATTGTATTATTGTATATTATATATAAAAAAGTTCAATATTTTTCTTCTCAATCACCAAATTTTAGGTTTCTTCATCACTAAGCAACAAAGGTAAAACACTATAAATGAATGATTCATATTTTATATATATGGGTAATAATTGAAAATACATAATCAAGCTAAATATTATTTATATTAACCATATTCACATTGTAATATGGTATATTATATGTAAAAAAATTCAATATTTTTCTTCTCCATCACCAAATTTTAGGTTTCTTCATCACTACGCAACAAAGGTAAAGGACTATAAATGAATGATTCATTTTATATATAAATGGTTCATAAGTGAAATTATATAATAAATCTCAATATTATTTGTATTTGTCATATTCAAATTGTATTATGGTATATTATATGTAAAGAAATTCAATAAATTTCTTCTTCATCACCAAATTTTAGGTTTCTTCATCACTAAGCAACACAGTTAAAACACTATAAATGAATTATTCATATTTTATATATATGGGTAATAATTGAAATTACATAATCAAGCTCAATATTATTTGTATTTCCAATATTCACATTGTATTGTGGTATATTATATGTAAAAAAATTCAATATTTTTCTTCTCCATCACCAAATTTTAGGTTTCTTCATCACTAAATAACAAAGTTAAAAGACTATAAATTAATGATTCATATTATATATAAATGGTGGAATTACGTAATAAATCTCAATAGTATTTGTATTCCTCATATTCACATTGTATTAGGGTATACTATATGTAAACAAAATTCAGTATTTTTCTTCTCCATCACCAAGTGTTGGGTTTCTTCATCACTAAGCAACAAAGTTAAAAAAACTCTAAATGAATTAGTCAAATTATATATATAAATGGGTAACAAGTGAAATTACATAATCAAGATCAATATTATATGTATTCGCCATATTCATTTTTTATTATGGTATATTATATGTAAGAAAATTCAATATTTTTCTTCTCCATCACCAAATTTTTGGTTTCTTCATCACTAAGCAACAAAGTTAAAGGATTGTAAATGAATGATTCATATTGTAGCACCTCAAATTTGCACCTCCCATTTTGTACATACATTTTCATTTTTAAGTCATTAACATTAACATTGTCCACTGCATAGCATTGCATTGTCCTTTAAGGAGTACGCTGGCCCAAGTGCAAATTATCAGACAAGATTAGGTCAACTGGTCAGGAAATTCAGTCAAGCAAGCAAGCAAGTGCATATCCTATTGAGGCAAGGCCCTAGGGTTGATTCAACAAGTTCATATGACCTAGGGATCATTTTGGAGTGGTTTGGCCAAAGATTGGATGTTCATAGAGGATAAGGAGAAGCTCAACAGTCAAGCTGAATTTCATCTGAAACCCTAGAAAGTCAACTGTGGTCAACTGTGCCTGAAATCATGGATTTGAAGGTGTGAGATGGTTTGAAAGGCTTCATTCATGTCCATACAAGTCTCATTTGACATTTCAAAGATCAACATTGGAGAATTTGAGGTCAGAGGAAAAGTTTCCAAAAATAGTAAGTGACCTGTAATTTCAAACTGCCAAAAATGGAAAGGTCTTCTCCTCAAATTTACATCATCATACAAGCTTCAAATGGAATTTTGTCCAACATGAAAGTTGAATATCTTGCTCGAAGAAGGTGTCCCATCGAAGGGACGATCACCTTTTCAAAAAGTCCAAGAACATCCATTTCTCATTTGTGGTTGGCAAGTTATGATCAAATCATTGTCAAGAAATTTTGAACTTCAAAGTGGGATAACTTTCACACCAAAATAGAAGGATAGTTTAGCCAAATGAAGTGGGGTTTTTTGCTACAATCTCCTTTTGACATGCTCTATCATAATCATAGGCAGAAGAGTCATTGCATTTCACCAAAAGTCATCACACAAAAATGGCATTTTTCATGTGGCTTGAATTTAAAAAAGGGAGGGAAAAAAGTGACTTTCAAAACTATGCATTTGCCACACTTCTCACCACTTGAATTTGATCTAAAACCACATTTGGAGTGTGTTTAGTAAGAAATTCGTGCACTGTAGCAGCTCATTCCACACATGAAGGTTATTTTGGCCAATTGCACATAAACACTCATTTCACTAATTCACTCACTTTTGGCTAATTGAGATTAAGAAGATGATTAATCCACCATATATAAGGCTAATGCTAACTGAATTTCGGATTAACATTCATTCTTGCTCAGATCTAGATCAAAAAAGTGAAAAATCTCCAAAACTTTCTCTCCATTTTTCTGCAAAAATCTTCATAGAACTTGCATTGATCTTCGTTGTTCCAACATACACAAGCCTTTTGGAAGTGAATTGAAGCCAGGGATCACCATTTTCGTGATGTTTTCTTGGACTGTTACATTGAGCATTTTGATGGCAATTGGAAATTTCTTCGAATTCAAGCTGTGTTGAGCTGAAGTCTTGCTTCCATACATTCATCCAAGCAACATAGGACATCTGTTTCACACTTCCAGGCTTTGAATCCAACAAATTGGCTGCTGCATCTTCATAGAGGTAAGAACTCGATTGCTCCAATTCTCACAATTATCATGTGGTTCTTGTAGATCTTAGCATGTAGATCATTCTGCAATTTAGATCATGAAATTTCATTAAGTTTGGAGCAAGTTATGTGGATTCGAATCTTGGATGTTGAAACTTGTTTGGATCGGTTCTTGTGATGTGGTTAGAGTTAGAACAAATCATTGCTAGATTATTGATGTATGATGAAGGCTGATTCGATTGACATAAGTTTCGTGAATTTCTTTGGAGTTTTGTTCTTGACCTTGATGAACACGATGAATGTTGCTTGAATGTCTAGGTTTTCGTTTTCCAGCACTGCTTTGATCCATTTGCCCGTGTGTTTGCATGAAATTTTCTGTTTGTGAGCCATGCGTCCAATAGCATCATGCCACGCACTTAAGTGAAACGCAGCGTTTCACTTAAGTGGCGCCCTATTTGAAAACGCACGCAGCTCGAATCCTGGCTCCAGCGTTCTTTCATTTTGGCTTTGCATTATTCCTCTTGTATTCAACCATGTTCATATACACTTGTTCCATTCATTTTTATTTTTCTCCACATTAGAAAAATCATAACTCTCAAACCATTAAGCCAATTAACATGAGGTTTTTCCATGATGATCCTTGCCATGTTTACTATTTTTGGTGATTTTTATGAAAATTGTGCACGTGTGGATTTCTGTTTTGGCTAGGGTTTGCTCATACATGTCATTTGTTACACCTTGCTTACCATTTTGATCATGAAATTGTGATGCTTAATCCAATGAGGCTGAAATTTTGTGTGCATAATCTAGACACCTGTAGGAGCATTTTGGTATAGAGTTTGTGATTTTAGCATTTCTGGTTTGTGAGATATGACCTAATCATTGGAGGTGTGACAATTTGTGTCACACCATTTCTTGCTTGACTTCTTGATTTTCTTTACCATGCCATATGAACTCAAAATGATCTGAATTTTTGCATGTTGCATCTTCTGGATGTTAAGTTCGAATATGAATTTTTGTGAATCTTTTGAGTGCATTTCCGATATGATGGAGATTTTCTCCCCTGTTTGACCAATTGTGGACTTTTTGTGAGTCATGATCTTATATGATTTGTGAAATCCTTGTTGTTCATTGGATGGACTTGAAATTTTGTGGAATGATGCTAGACACCTTGAAGTTTGCCATGGCTTTGATTTGGTTCATTTATCATGTGTAGTTTCTGTTTTATGCTTGCTTGAAGTTGATGCATGATTTGGTGCCTTGTATGAGCTTGTTTGACCTTGCCTTGACTTATGGATTTTATTTGACATGCTTCCACTTGTCCAAATGACTTGAAATTTGGTGTGTTGATCCTTTGGTGACTGCTGTTTAGCCATTATTTTTCTGGGGATTTATTGAAATATTTTTGAATTGGTTTGAATTGAATCTTTCTGTTTGGTTCTATGAGCTTTAAATATGCATGCCTTGCACTCTTTGCCTTATGAAATGATCTTGGATGATGATATGAGCATGAGACCAATTGGATTTTGTTCTTATTGGATTAAACTTGACTCTTACCAAAACTTAATTCTTCTTAAACTCTACCAGAATTCAGGTCTGGGTTTGGTTTATATTGCTCTGCGTTTTCATGTTCTGTTTTGGTTTATTGCTCCCATTTTGACCCTAGTCTTGTACTAGTGGTTAGTGCTTAATGTTTGAGCTTTGTTTCAGGTCAAAGAGCACAATTGCTTATACTTGATGATGCGCACTCATTGGAGTTGGTTTATTGCTTGTTCATGACTAACTTTGAGTTTGTTTTGTAGGCTTTGGGACTTATGCTTAGGCCTTGTGGCTTGCACCTTTGTGCATTGACTGTTGTTTGTTTGTGTACAGTTGTACTGTTGACTGTTGACCATTGTCTGTTTGACTTTTGTTTGTCTGGTGTACTGATTATGTTGGATTGTTTTCAGGTACCTTAGTTGCTATAGTTCCTTTGTGAACTTGCTTTGGCTTTGCTTTATAGCTTGAGCACTGAGGTATAACTTTCTAACTGCATGTAGTCTGGAAGACCTGGCCTGTTACTTGGCCAGGCACCTGTCTGAAGTCCTCCTTAAGAGGCAATGCTTGTGCTTGTTTACTTTTGTCCCAAGCAGGAAAAGACCTTTGTTAAGGCAATTGGCAGACACAAGAGGTGTGTAATCCACCTCCTGCTATTCAGTGCGTCATCCCTTGGCTCACATTACATGTTGATGCCTTGTGGATACTAACCCCAAATCCATGTTGAGTCAGTGTCATAAGTGTAGAAGGGTTCCAACTTTCTGAACCCACACTTCCCTCTGTCTGAAGCTCTCCCTGACCAGGGATAAGAGCTGTGAAGTCTCATCTTCACTTCCATTTCATCTGGCTTCACCCTAACTCTCAATGTTAGGGTTAAGAGCTAACATCACCCGATACAGTTGGTTTGCTTTTGCAGCCTAACCCTTGTGTGAGCCCACTTTGTGTGTATATAGTGTGTGCTATCTGTGATTGATTGATTTGCTTGTGTTGCTTAGGTTTAGCTTGCTCCCTGTGCAAGTTAGGATAGAAACCTTGACTTAGGGATGATATGCATGATAACATCTAGGCTCGAGTTAGTCTCCCTAGTTGTGTCTCCCTTTGTTATCTGGTTAGGCTAGTCCTGTGTCCCTGCGTAGGGGAACTATGTCGCCCTGATCCTTATACCAGATGAGGTACGTAGGCAGGAGATGAGCAGATCTCTCCGGGCGCCCTTTTGTTTTGTCTTGGTGTGTGTCAGGAGATAGATGTAAGCCCAGATTGGCATTCCGTATCCTCTTGTTGTGTGCTTGGAAGCTGATATAAGTCCAGCAATTGGCATTCGGGTTCCAGTATGGGTGTGTTTGGTTCGGAAGCTGATATAAGTCCAGCGATTGGCATTCGGGTTCCATGTTTGCCCGTGTTTGTGTGGTTTTGTTTGGCGTGCGTGAGCCGAGCTACGAATGCTCTGATTCTTCTTAGTCCAAGAAGATACGTATGCATAGTGTAACACCCTTCTAAAATACCCCAATAATTAATTAAAACAACAAAATATAAATCAGAGTAGATATGCAATCTCAGGGTGTCACACTTTACACTTCACACCATTCACCAAAATAACTTGTCATGCTCATTTATTAATCAAAATAAAACATTGCATAATTCGCAGCGGATAGAAATCTAACAACATGCAAACCATGTAACACATTACATGTAAAGTTGTTCAATCAACCAAAATGAAAACAAAGTAAAACATCCCGTCCCGATGTTACATATACCAGAGCATGACCCACTAAGGAACTACACTAGACTCCAAGCACTAGCTTCTACTCAATCACTGCTCGTTACCTGAAACATAGTTGTAAGGGTGAGTTCCTCAATCGATATAATAAGCATTATAAAATATCATGTAATGTTAAGTAATTTAACACACATCATCACCCTAATCACATCACATATTCAGCAACGGCAACATCAACTCATACTCATACTCAACACAAACCCAAAACACACGTATAATATTGGAATACATCCATTCATATTATACGCCATACATACATTATGTAATGAGACTCCATGCATGCGGTACCGACTATTCGTGAACACATAGTTCAACCTCACCGATCAAACCCAGATACGGCTACCAAGCTCACTAGTCCCACTCATTTGAGACCTAGTGACTCACTCACTAATTCCTCACCATGGGAATTAGCTACCACCATAAAGGCCATGCTATGCACGCTAAATCACCTAGCATGCAAACATCAACGACAATCCACAATGGACATATGCTCAAACTCTAAGCCATAAACAACTCACTAATTCCTCACCATGGGAATTAGTTACCACCATAAAGGCCATGATATACACGCTAAATCACCTAGCATGCAAACATCAACAACAATCCACAATTTCATACATATTCACAGCATTATGCATACCATCACACCTCATCAGCATATTTATCACCTAATCATATCATGTCATGCCACAATAATAAATCACAGTATTAGCACAAAAAACCTCGCAGTCAAAAGAAAAAGACTATGCTAACTCTACTAATACCTATACTGCTCAAAACAACGGGAAATGATCCCTACTATATCATACATGCAATATATCACTCGCCAATATAGGCCAATCATCAAATATGTACACATGATTCCATTCCAAAACGTGCACAATATTTAAATACCAATTTTTCACTTTTCAAACAGTGTTAACCGGTTAACGCCCTGGGTTAACCGGTTAACGCAAAACAGAACGCGCTCCTGGCAATTTTAACA
>NW_026113007.1:25000-47713 GCF_024323335.1 Lathyrus oleraceus
TAGCTTCTACTCAATCACTGCTCGTTACCTGAAACATAGTTGTAAGGGTGAGTTCCTCAATCGATATAATAAGCATTATAAAATATCATGTAATGCTAAGTAAATTAACACATTCATCACCCTAATCATATCACACATTCAGCAACGGCAACCTCAACTCATAATCATACTCAACACAAACACAAAACACACGTATAATATTGGAATACATCCATTCATATTATACGCCATACATACATTATGAAATAAGACTCCATGCATGCGGTACCGACTATTCGTGAACACATAGTTCAACCTCACCGATCAAACCCAGATACGGCTACCAAGCTCACTAGTCCCACTCATTTGAGACCTAGTGACTCCCTCACTAATTCCTCACCATGGGAATTAGCTACCACCATAAAGGCTATGCTATGCACGCTAAATCACCTAGCATGCAAACATCAACAACAATCCACAATGGACATATGCTCACACTCTAAGCCATAAACAGTCCATCCACAATTGCATACATAATAGATATATTCACAGCATTATGCATACCATCATACATCATCAGCATATTTATCACAGAATCATATCATGTCATGCCAAATAATAAATCACAGTATTAGCACACTCTACTAATACCTATACTGCTCAAAACAACGGGAAATGATCCCTACTATATCATACATCAGCTAAATTACATCACTCAGCTGAAACGACCAAAACTGCACAACAACAGCTCAGAAAAATCAAACTTCTGCCCATACACGTATGCCTCATGCCCATACGCGTATGGCACATTTCCTAGCCAAGCCCATACAATATGTACACATAATTCAATTCCAAAACGTACACAATATTTAAATATCAATTTTTCACTTTTCAAACAGTGTTAACCTGTTAACGCAATTGGTTAACCTGTTAACGCAAGACAGAATACAATTTTACAGTATTTCAACAGTGTTAACCGGTTAACGCCCTGGGTTAACCTGTTAACGCAAGACAGAAATTAATTTTTTTAATTATCATAACAGTGTTAACCGGTTAACGCCCTGGGTTAACCGGTTAACTCAAGACAGAAAGTTGTTCCTGCGCTAACAACGAACAGAATGCAGAATTACCCGCATTTTTCGCCGTTGGAGGACTTCCGGACCTCCGATTTCGATTCCGTAAAAAGCTACACGTCCAGAAAATTACGACTCATCCAAATATAGATTCATTCACAGTTTTAACGTAATTTATTCATCACAATTCAAGGGTATTTATCAAAACCTAATAATTCCAATTCAAGCCAATCAAGGATTTCAACCTAAAACATGTTCCTACCCATTGACCCAATCATACTAACCCATAATAATAAGGATTTCCCCCCTTACCTGAGTTAATCTAGCAAATCCTTTAACTTCAAGCTTTTCCCTTCTTCAACCCTTTTTTCTTGCTCTTCCTTTTTGCCCTTTTCCACTTTTTAGTCGCTTCTCTGTTTTCACGTGTAAAAACCTTTTTACTAAATGGGACTCTTTACTGATTCCAAAAATCGTTCCAATTCCAACTTTATTATTCCAATAATAATAATCCAATAATATTCCAATTATTTAATTAAATTAATAAATATACTAATAATAATATATATGAATGGTTTCTTTTATTTTGAAAAATAATACCCTCTCATTCATATTATCATCATAATATACTATTAAACTTAAATTAAATAATTATCATATTTTATCGGGGTGTTACACATGCTCGTATGATTCGACTTTCACGGTGGATACCAGGTTCCCCTATGGGACTCGAACCCACTTTTAAGAACCATCACTCGTATGGGACTTAAACCCACTTTGAGTCTCTTTCACCGTATGAGGCTACATCCCACTTAGGTGTCCACCTTTCCCTCATGTTCACCATGGTTGGGGCTCAAACCCAATTGAGGCTCAAAACACAAGCCCTCAAAAGATCCTCCAGTGACTGAATCGTCCTTTCAGTCTGCCCATCAGTCTGCGGATGATATGCAGAACTCAATCTCAGCTTAGTTCCCAAAGCCCTCTGTAAACCTTCCCAGAACTTCGATGTAAATCTAGGATCTCTGTCCGAAACAATACTCGATGGAATACCATGCAAACTTACAATTTTATCAATATACAACTCAGCTAATCTCTCTAACGGATAATCCATTCTGATCGGAATGAAATGAGCTGATTTTGTCAATCTGTCAACAATCACCCAATAGCTTCAAAATTCTTAATTGTCCTCGGTAAACCAGAAACAAAATCCATACTGATACTATCCCACTTCCACTTTGGAATAGCCAACGGTTGCATTAGCCCAGACGGCTTCTGATGCTCAATCTTTGACTTCTGACAAGTCAAACAAGAATAAACAAAACTCGCAATTTCTCTTTTCATTCCCGGCCACCAAAATAACTTTTTCAAATCATGATACATCTTCGTAGCCCCAGGATGAATACTCAGGCCACTACGATGTCCTTCCTCAAGAATACTCTTCTTAAGTTCGGTAACATCCGGAATACACACCCGATTACCAATTTCAAAACACCATTCTCATCAACTCTGAATTCACCACCTTGACCTTGATTCACTAGAGTCAACTTATCAACCAAAAGCACATCGGATTTCTGACCCTCTCTAATCTCATCCAGAATACCACTCGTTAACTTCAACATTCCCAATTTAACACTATTGTGAGTACTCTCAAACACCAAACTCAAGTCTCTAACCTGCTCAATTAAATCCAATTCCTTAACCATTAACATAGACATATGCAATGATTTCCGACTCAATGCATCAGCCACTACGTTTGCTTTACCCGGATGGTAATTCAAACCAAAGTCATAATCCTTCAGAAACTCTAACCATCTCCTCTGTCTCATATTCAGTTCTTTCTGATCAAACAAATACTTTAAACTTTTATGGTCACTGAAAACCTCAAATCTTGACCCGTACAAGTAATGCCTCCTCCATAACTTCAGAACAAATACCACAGCTGCCAACTCTAAATCGTGTGTCGGATAGTTCCTCTCATGAACCTTCAGTTGTCTCGAAGCATAAGCTACAACCTGCTTATTCTGCATCAAAACACCACCCAAACCCAACAATGAAGCATCACAGTAAACCTCAAATGGTTCCGACGGACTTGGTAATATCAGAATAGGAGCAGTAGTTAACCTTCTCTTTAACTCTTGGAAACCTTCTTCACATTTTGAGTCCCAAACAAATACTTGCCCCTTTCTAGTCAACATCGTCAACGGTAACGCCAACTTAGAAAATCCCTCAATGAATTTCCTATAATAACCTGCAAGTCCAATAAAACTCCTTATCTCAGAAACTGACTTCGGAGCTTCCCACTCAGATACCGCTTCTATCTTAGAAGGATCAACAGCAACACCACCTCTTGAAACCACATGACCAAGAAAACTAACCTCTTCTAACCAAAATTCACACTTGGACAGTTTAGCAAATAACTTCTTTTCTCTGTAGAACTCCTAAAACCACTCTCAAATGTTCAGCATGCTCTTCTTCAGATTTCGAATACACCAAAATATCGTCAATAAACACCACAACAAACTTGTCTAGGTACGGATGGAAAATCCTATTCATATACTCCATAAATACCCCAGGCGCATTAGTCACACCAAAAGGCATTACAGAATACTCATAATGTCCATACCTTGTTCTGAAAGCAGTCTTCTGAATATCCTCAGTTTTCACACGTATCTGATGATACCCCGATCTCAAATCTATTTTGCTGACCACACTCGCACCAACCAACTGATCCATCAAATCATCAATCCTCGGCAAAGGATACCGATTCTTGATCGTCACTTTATTCAGTTGCCTGTAGTCCACACACAACCTCATAGTACCTTCTTTCTTCTTAACCAATAACACTGGTGCGCCCCACGGTGACACACTCGGACGAATAAATTCCTTATCCAACAGATCTTCCAACTGACTCTTCAATTCAGTTAACTCAACAGCAGACATACGGTACGGAGCCATCGATATCGGCCTAGTACCAGGTACCAAATCAATCGAGAACTCAACTTCACGCTCTGGCGGTAATTCATTCACTTCTTCAGGAAACACATCAGGAAAATCACACACCACGGCTAGATCGTAAATCACCAGTTTATCTTTAGCCTCCAAAGTCGCTAACAGCATAAACAACTCTACCCCATCTGCTACTCTAGCCATACCTTTCACCTGCTTGCTGATAGAAACAAACTCTTTCCTTCCTCAATCTCAGGAAGATCACCGTCTTATCAAAACAGTTGATATAAACTCGGTTAAACACCAACCAGTTCATACCCAGGATAACATCAATCTGCACTAGTGGAAGACACACGAGGTCCATCCTAAAGTCTCTACCAAAAATACTCAAAGGGCAATTTAAACAAACTGAAGTAGTAGTCACTGAACCCTTCGCAGGAGTATCAATCACCATACTCCCATGCATCTCAGATATCTCTAATTTAAGTTTCACAACACAATCCAAAGATATAAAGGAATGAGTCGCACCTGTGTCAATAATAGCTACAAGAGGAAAGCCATTAATATAACACGTACCTCGGATCAAACGATCATCTGCAGAAGTCTCAGAACCCGATAAAGCAAAGACCTTGCCTCCCGACTGGTTCTCTTTCTTCGGCTTAGGACACTGTGGACTGATATGACCCACCTCTCCATAGTTGAAACAAGTCATAGTCTTCAACCGGCACTCTGCAGCCAAGTGACCACCTTTTGCCACACTTGAAACACTTCTTCTCAGTACTGGTACACTCATGGATACGATGTCCAGCCTGACCACATCTGTAACACTTAGCAGGGGCACTGGAGTCTCCCCCACTAGGTCTCCTCATCCCACTCTGTCTGGAAACCTTTGCCAGCTGCATACGGTTTCCCACGATCATTCTGATTCTTGCCTTTCCTATCAACCCTCTGTTGATAGCTCTCCGCTCTGGCCTTGGTATCCTGTTCAAAATCCTCCTGCAACAGTCAACCAAGTCAGAAAACACTCTAATCCGCTGATACCCAATAGCCTGCTTGATCTCGGGACGTAACCCGTTCTCAAACTTCACACATTTTGAAAATTCCCCAGTAGCCTCATCATAGGGAGTGTAATACTTCGACAGCTCTATGAACTTAGCAGCATACTCAGTAACAGACCGGTTGCCCTGCTTCAATTCTAAGAACTCTATCTCTTTCTTTCCTCTGACATCCTCTGGAAAGTACTTCCTCAGGAATCTCTCTCTGAACACCGCCCAAGTGATCTCAGCACTCCCAGCAGCTTCCAACTCAGTGCGGGCAGCAACCCACCAATCATCTGCTTCCTCTGACAGCATATGCGTACCGAACCTGACCTTCTGGTTATCGGCACACTCAGTTACTCGGAAAATCCTCTCGATCTCCTTCAACCACTTCTGAGCACCATCTGGATCGTATGCTCCCTTGAACATTGGAGGATTGTTCTTCTGGAACTCACTCAGTTGACGAGCAGCTCCCAATCCCACAACATTCGGATTCCCTCCAAGTACTCCAGCTAGCATACCCAGAGCCTCAGCAATCGCAGCATCGTCTCTACCTCTTCCAGCCATCTCTATTCTGAGTTAATCCAACAAGCTAAAACAATAAGTACTGATAGGGTTACACAACACCTATCATATACAGGGAAACAGAATAATTACGACTCGACTCGACCGACTATGCTCTGATACCACTAATGTAACACCCTTCTAAAATACCCCAATAATTAATTAAAACAACAAAATATAAATCAGAGTAGATATGCAATCTCAGGGTGTCACACTTTACACTTCACACCATTCACCAAAATAACTTGTCATGCTCATTTATTAATCAAAATAAAACATTGCATAATTCGCAGCGGATAGAAATCTAACAACATGCAAACCATGTAACACATTACATGTAAAGTTGTTCAATCAACCAAAATGAAAACAAAGTAAAACATCCCGTCCCGATGTTACATATACCAGAGCATGACCCACTAAGGAACTACACTAGACTCCAAGCACTAGCTTCTACTCAATCACTGCTCGTTACCTGAAACATAGTTGTAAGGGTGAGTTCCTCAATCGATATAATAAGCATTATAAAATATCATGTAATGTTAAGTAAATTAACACATTCATCACCCTAATCACATCACACATTCAGCAACGACAACATCAACTCATACTCATACTCAACACAAACCCAACACACGTATAATATTGGAATACATCCATTCATATTATACGCCATACATACATTATGTAATGAGACTCCATGCATGCGGTACCGACTATTCGTGAACACATAGTTCAACCTCACCGATCAAACCCAGATACGGCTACCAAGCTCACTAGTCCCACTCATTTGAGACCTAGTGACTCACTCACTAATTCCTCACCATGGGAATTAGCTACCACCATAAAGGCCATGCTATGCATGCTAAATCACCTAGCATGCAAACATCAACGACAATCCACAATGGACATATGCTCAAACTCTAAGCCATAAACAACTCACTAATTCCTCACCATGGGAATTAGCTACCACCATAAAGGCCATGTTATACACGCTAAATCACCTAGCATGCAAACATCAACAACAATCCACAATTTCATACATATTCACAGCATTATGCATACCATCACACCTCATCAGCATATTTATCACCTAATCATATCATGTCATGCCACAATAATAAATCACAGTATTAGCACACTCTGCTAATACCTATACTGCTCAAAACAACGGGAAATGATCCCTACTATATCATACATGCAATATATCACTCGCCAATATAGGCCAATCATCAAATATGTACACATGATTCCATTCCAAAACGTGCACAATATTTAAATACCAATTTTTCACTTTTCAAACAGTGTTAACCGTTAACGCAAAACAGAACGCGCTCCTGGCAATTTTTAACAGTGTTAACCGGTTAACACCCTGGTTAACCGGTTAACGCAAGACAGAAATTAATTATTTTAATTATCAGAACAGTGTTAACCGGTTAACACCCTGGGTTAACCGGTTAACGCAAGACAGAAAGCTGTTCCTACGCTAACACGAACAGAATGCAGGATTACCCGCAATTTTCGCCGTTGGAGGACTTCCGGACCTCCGATTTCAATTCCGTAAAAAGCTACACGTCCAGAAATTTACAACTCACCCAAATATAGATTCAATTACAGTTTTAACATAATTTGTTCATCACAATTTGCAGCATTCATCATCCCAATTAGGGTCAATTCAATGGCTTATTACTATCCATTACATGTTAACCCATAATACCCATTAAACGACGATAAACCCCCTTACCTGAGTTAATCCGGCGAATCCTTCTTTGACCTTCAAAAATCGTGAATTCTCCTCTTGAGCCCTAGCCTCTTCTTCTCCCTTTCTCAGTTTCTTCTCTTTTCTCCCAATTCTTACGTGTTCTCTGTTTTCACGTACCGATAGAAAACTCTCTCTAACCTTTCCACTTCCTTCTTATACTAACAATATTCTTAAATTGGATTTCTCTCTTCTACCCTCGATTATTCATAAAATTTCCAACTTTATTATTCCAATAATAATAATCCAATAATATTCCAATTATTTAATTAAATTAATAAATATACTATTAAACTTAAATTAAATAATTATCATATTTTATCGGGGTGTTATACATAGGATGCGATATCCTAGCGAGCATGTTTTTCCCCGTCCCCTCCGAACTACTTCGACTCTGATGTCTATGCTTGATAGACTAAGTAGGCCCAGGATGCGATATCCTGCCGAGTCAGTCTCGTTTGTTTTCTTGTGTCTCTTTCAGCCAGTGTTTGTTTGTGTTTGAGCAGTGTTTAGCAACCATATTCCTTCCTTTTGTGCGTGGATCCCGTCGAGTACGACGGATGCGTAGGGGTGCTAATACCTTCCCTTCGCATAACCGACTCCCGATCCCATTCTCTTTGGTCGCGAGACCATGCTCTTTCCAGGTTTACTTCGAGCGTTTCCTTTCCTCTTTTGGGATAAATAACGCACGGTGGCGGCTCTGTTATTTTCGTTTCCCGCCGTTTTTCGCGTAATGCGACACATATTATATATAAATGGGTAATAAGTGAAATTATGTAATCAAGCTCAATATTATTTGTATTCTTCATATTCACATTGTATTATGGTATATTATATGTAAAAAAAATCAATATTTTTCTTCTCCATCACCAAATTTTAGGTTTCTTCATCACTAAGTAACAAAGTTAAAAAACTATAAATGAATGATTTATATTATTTATAAATGGGTAACAAGTGAAATCACATAATCAAGATCAATATTATTTTTATTCGTCGTATTCATATTGTATTATCGTATATTATATGAATAAAATTCAAAATTTACTTCTGCATCACCAAATTTTAGGTTTCTTCACCACTAAGCAACAATGTTTAAAATCCCAAATCTTTTCAATTTCCCAACCCAATGTTATAACTAGCTATGGAACTCACATTAGGAGATGAAGATGATGAAGATTGCTTAATCCAAGCTTTCCTCTTCCTCTTTCTCACATCCTCTCTTCTTCTCTTCTTTTTTCTCTTCTTTCTCTTTTCTTACCAACTTTCTTCTTTCTTCCTATCTTTTTCTTTCTCCACATCTACATATATATACAATATATGTATATAATATTATATTATACAACGATACAAAATATCCCAATTGATATTTTGTCATCTAACACCAATTGACTAATTATCAGAGTTACCTAAATGTCCCCTCTTTTACTTACTAATATTGGTCTTTTATCTTGATAATAATTGATCTCTTCAGAGTTCACTGGTTACTCTGTTGGTTCCAACTGACAATACTTAGAGCATTTAGGATCTCTAATTTTTCTAACTGACAAAAGATAGAGTGCATAGGAACTCAATTGATCTTAACTGACACCCATTGAGCATTCTAGGGAATATGGGATATTACATTCTCCCCCCTAAAATTGAAATTATCCCTCAAATTTCCTCCACTCCACAAAATAACCACTTATATCATCATCATCTCAGGTCAACTTTTGACTTTTCTTCAGTTCAATCCTCTAACATATTCAATCATTCAACTTGCCTTCACTGGCAATTTCCCATATATCAAGAATTCCCGAAGCTTATCCATATTCTTATTCCAATATTTGATCAACTTCTAATCTAGTTCCCACTTAATTCATCTGGCATGCCATTCTGAAACACTTGGTCACTTCCATTCTGGAACCTACAACTCCATATTCGTGTACTGAGTCACACAAAATATAACCACGACATCTTATCTTGATTTGGATAATCAACACTCCTCGAATCTTCATGAGATAATTTACTGATTTCTTGACTACACACGGTATTGGAGAATCTTCTCATATAAATCCTTCATCAATTATGACAATATCTATAATCCTTCAATTGATATCGTTATCAACTTCACTTGACCTGATACTATAAACAGCAAGCGTCTACACTTGATGTTTCACTTCTCTCATACTATTCTAATCAGATAGTACACTTAGCACGAGATTGTCTTAATTCCATTCATACAAGTAACTATCTCTCTGATCTCCCCCCATTTTATTGAACTCTCTCATTCATCGCCTTTCATTTTCTACTCTAATTCTAACAGTGGGACACCTCGAATTCCTAGGCACTACTGGCTAGATAACAATATTCATAGAAAATCACACTTATCCTTCAAAATGCTTACTATCCAAGACGATACCAGAACCTTACCGACTTCCATTAGTATAATAACTTCTTGGCTGACATACAAATGTTTAAAAGGACCAACGCCCATTAGAAGATAGATATGAAGGAGTCACGCGACTAAACAATAAAAGTGCACAACCTTTAGATTTACCTTTAGCTTGAATCAATAATAATCCAATTCAGTTGACAATATTCGATTTTGGTTACTACATTCCATATCAAATACTCTTATAGGGTTCTGATGTATTCAAGGTTTCTGTTGACACGAGATCTCAACCAATAACAACATAACACCATCAAAGAACTTCAAATCACCCACGAGACACCGCCTTCATGGAACTTAAGCAATCTAGAACATGATTGTGAGTGTCCATACAACTCACCGAGTCACACACTACGCTTCACACACATCTGGAGATGACACTTCACTTCTTATCTAAATTCACCCCTCTCAATCGTCATGTTCCATATTCCATAATCTTAGCTCATGCTCTTACTAATATATAATCTGAGTTACATGTTCAATTGTAGGAATATCTGATTCTCGTTCCTTCTTGGAAGTACAACTCACGAATTTCCAATAAGGTAAAATATCATTTTATACAACAAGTACTACTCTCCCGGGGCCCACATCTGAAGGCACGAATCTGGGAATCATCTAATATCATACAACGATTAACCATTTCCACCTTACTAACACATATGCAAGATACTGAGTTGATCTTCGCAAGATCACCACTTAGCACGTCCCTTCTAGCTTCATTCCTTAAGGTTCTCATTAGTCATAACGGTGTTACACCAAATTATTACTCACACTGAGTATGGTTTACTAGATTATTTCCTCTAACATCAAACCCCATTGACGTCTATACAGATGGTCAACTATGCAATACCTTTCCAGAAATTCCAATTCTGAAACTATCAATCTGGCTTGCATTAACTTGTGTTTCCATCCTTAACTCGCACATCCTTAACTTTCATAATACTCACCAACCATAATAATTAACATAAGGTAACATAGAAAAAGGATAAAACATGCATATGAAACAGTCCAAACAAGAGACAAAGCAATCCCCCAAAACTCTTCCATGGTCTCCTGGTGAGCAGCCATTGAGGCTGTCTCGCTTTTGGTTCGCTCGACGAACCCCAGACGAGACCTAGACAAAACCAAAATTGCATCACGGCCACCTGATGATCAATCAATGAGGTAGCTCACTTTCTGTTCGCCAAGGCTCGCCCAATGATGCTAACAGAAAACAACTCACCAAAGCTCGTCTGACGAGAGCGTCGCTTTCTACCTAAACACAACAGAGGTCTGATGGCACATCTAATAAGGTGTGAGCATTGTACTCCTTCCTCAATAAATCCAAATACTACTTCTAAAGGAAAATAACAACATGACTTCCAATAAACTACTCCCACTCTTGTCAACCAAATATAACACTCAAGATAACCTTGGCATTTCTCACACTGATTCACTTGGATTTCCTTCTAAACTTAACACTCACTAGTTACATATCTAGACGAATTACAACTAATAACTCTTTCCAACTACATATGAGTCTGCACAATGTATTCCATCTCACGATCAACACATAGTTTTCATACTCAAGCCTCGTTTGTCTTCCGTTGTTTACCACAAACTCATCTTCTTAGAAGCCCACGACTTACCACTCAACAAAGAGTATGTTACTTCATCCATCTCATAACAAAGAATCAATTTCATACACTTGTGAACATGACGATACTATCAACACGTCTTAGCACCGAGATATAGCTTCCTTCACTCGACTTCACGCTCTAAAAGTCTTCATATGTGAACAATCATTAATCGCTCACCCTTATCTTAGTCATAACAAAATCTTAATAATTCCATTGTGCTTTGGTCCAAAATACATCTTGTTACCACTTCCATATTATAATGTTTACATCGTCCTCCACTATGCGTTTGCTTTTCTCCCTGTGGTATTTCTCTTAATTTTGATTATAAAAACATCTTACTAGAGTTTCCTCGAATCCAGATTACTGTGAAGACAAGCTTTCTACAAGATTTTGATGAAAACAACATACCAAGCTCTCCATATCAAAATAATGGAAAAAGAAGATCATTTCAACATTGCTCAAGTTCTTCATGATCTAGTAAAGGTATATGGAATTCTTGATAATATACTCCTAGTGCTCAAAAAATTTATCATACATTATATGATCACTCTAAAACTTTTTCTATCATGATTATTTTTTTTAAAATGATGCTTAAAAAATTGCATATTCAAAAGTTTTTTAACTTAAATTTTTTTCAAAGTTTTGGGTGTGTCAATCGATTGATCAAACTTTCTGTTTTAGCATTTTTCATTTTCTAAGTTGGACCAGTCGATTGGTGTTGTATGTCAATCGATTGATCTTAGTGTATTTTTCAATTTTTTGTTTATGTCAATCGATTGGTTATGAGGGTCAATCGATTGATGCTGGAGAAAAATCTAAAATTTTATTTCACCATTCTTTGCACCAATTCATCATAACTCTTCATGGAAAAACCTCACATCCTTTCATCAACAATTCTCTTATTTCTATTTTTACCATTTCCATGTTATGATTGAAGGGATGCATTCATACTATAAATACTCTTTATATTTTCATTACAAATTCACCTCTTTCAAATCAATTTACAAAATCTCTATACATTCATTTTCATCTATATTTTCATATTGAGATACTTTTGAAAAAGAATTTTCATATCATTTTCTTCAAAAGTACTCTTTAGCAGTTAGAGATTATTTTGTCTTGAACCTTCATATTGAAAGATCAGAAGATTCTAATCAATTGATTAAAGTCTTATCCAATACAAATATTCATATTCATTCACAATTACTTTGTAAAATCCTAAGTACAAAGGATTGTTTGGTTTTAGGTGTATTGCTTATTATCCAGGATTGTTGGATATAAGTGTCAAGAAAAGGAAGGATTGTTTTCTTTTCTTGTGAGTTAAGTTTTCAAGAGGATTGTTCTTGATTACTTTGTTAGAGGCTTGCTTTAGGAGATCTAACAAAAATAGAATCTCTTACACGTTGTAAGGGGACTAGAGTACTCTCAAGTTGTGAGGGGAACCAGTATAATTCCTGATGTTCTTTACTTTCCGCTATTTACCGCTTTCATTATCATATCAATCCAGGAAAGAAAAGAACCTTTATCCACCAAATCAGAATAAGTTTTCTAAAGTCCTAATTCACCCCCCTCTTAGGCTCATTCCTAACTTACATTTGGCATCAGAGCAGGTTCTGGTAACTTGCTCCACAGATCCATACAATGGCATCCGCAAGCGCAAACTCGGTGTCTAAAGATGGAGGTAGTAGCACAAACAACACCTCTATTTTATGGAGAATATTTCGACTTCTGGAAAATCCACATGAAAGCACATCTAGAAGCATAAGGAGATGGTATCTAGGAAATCGTAGAAAATGGTCCGCATAATCCGACAAGTGTGGTCAATGGTGTTGGCACCCCAAAGATCAAAAGCTCGTATGATGAAGATGATAAGAAGACAATACTTAATGAGAAGAAGGCCATCAATATTCTTCAAAGTGCATTAAGTATGGACGAGTTCTTCCGCATATCTCAATGCAAATCTGCGAAAGAAATATGGGATACTTTGGTGGAGACTCACGAAGGAACCACTAAAGTTAAAAGATCCAGATTAAATACATTGAGTCAAGAATACGAAATATTCAGAATGCAGCCCGGAAATCCATTGTTGCTTTACAGAAAATATTTGTTCACTTAACGAATCACTTAATTGCTCTGGGAAAGACCTTCACAAATGATGATCTTAACCTTAAAGTGCTAAGATCCTTGACGAGAGAATGGCAACCTAAAGTTACGGCCATATCGGAGAAGAAAAGTCTTTCTACAATGATGACCGCATCATTATTCAGAAAACTCCAAGAACATGAACTTGAACTTGGACGACTCGAAAAGCATGAAAATCAGGAAAAGAAATCCAAAGGAATTGCTTCAAAAGTTGAATCAAAGGAAGAAAAAGATGAGGTCGCATTGGAGGAAGATGAAAATTTCATGCTCCTTGTTAAAAGGCTTGGTATGTTTTTTGGTAAAAATGACAAACCTTTTCATGCTAAAAGAAATAAACATTTCAGGAAAGGGAGGCTTCCACTTCCACACAAGAAGTCACATGTTATGAATGTGGAAAGCAAGGTCATATAAAACCAGATTGTCCAAGACTCTCAAAGAAGGAGGCTTTAAAGGCAAGAAGTATTTCAAGAACAAAAAGTTGTGTGTTGCATGGGAAGATAATGAGATAAGTTCTTCATCCGAATTGGAGAGCGACGAATGTGCAAACTTAGCACTAATGGCTTCACACCACTCCGACGATGAAGAAGATGAGGTTAGTAGCAACTTTTATCTTTTTTATAGTGATGCACAAGGTGCTATAAATGAACTTCTTGAAGAATGAAAAATTCTATATAAAACTATATCATCTCAAAAGAAAACAATTTTATCTTTAGAAGGAAAAATCGTGACAATTGAAAAGGATGTCAATGATGAAAAACAAAAGATGATTAGTGAAAAATAGAATGTTGTATGTAAAAACTGTGAGTCACTTTCTTTCCAAATTGTCTAATTAAAAAGAGTTCTTGAAAGATATGAAAAATGGCAAATTGGATTGGAAGGAGTCCTTAGCCAACAAAGGTATTCAAATGATAAAAGTGGTCTTCGTTACTCAAAGTTTTCCAAACCAAGTACCAGTAAAACTGTATTTGTTAAGGCTAAGGATCAACCATCCAAAGAGAAAGTAAACAATCCTAAAGTTGTTCATCACTATCCTAAAAATAAGAGATTTCCTAAAAAGAAATCTTATGTTCCTAGATATAGAAGCAACTTTGAACCTACTTGTTTTTTGCGGAATAATTGGCCATACACCAAATGTGTGCTATGTTAGAAATTTCAGCTTAGAAAGTGGGCATTATGTATGGGTAAAGAAAGGAACTAATTATGAAGGACCCAAAGCAATTTGGGTACCTAACAAAACTTAATTATGTTTTGTAGGTATGCTTGAAAACCACTTCAAACCTCTGGTATCTTGACAGTGGTTGTTCCAAGCATATGACGAGAGACATTAACAAATTTTAAAATCTAGCATTGAAGGACAAGGGTTATGTCACATATGGTGATAAAACAAAGGGAGAATTCTTGGCATAGGAAAAGTTGGAGCACCATCTTTCACATCCATTGAAGATGTCCTTGTGTCGAAGGACTAAAGCATAATCTTCTGAGTATTAGTCAACTTTGCGACAAGGGCATCAAAATCAAATTCATCAAAGATGAATGCTTGATTGAAGATGAAGTCTCTCATGAGGTAAAACTCAAAGGTACAAGATTAATAACATATTTATGATTTCCCTTGATGATATCTCTTTGAAGGTAAAATGTCTTATGGTAAACAATAATGAGTCATGGATGTGACATAAAAGATTTGCACATATTCATATGGAACATTTGAATAAGCTTATAAAGCATGATCTTGTTATTGGTTTGCCCAAGATAAAATTCGTCAAAGATAGGCTTTGTGATGCATGTCAAAAGGGGAAACAAACCAAATCAACTTTCACATCAAAGAATGTGGTGTCCACTACAATGTTGCATATGGACTTATTTGGTCCATCAAGAACAAGAAGCTTCGGAGGTAATATATATGCTTTAGTTATTGTTGATGATTTCTCTAGATACACTTGGACTTTCTTCTTAGTTCAAAAAAATGGTGCATTCAAGGCGTTCAAGAAATGCGAAGCAAATCCAAAATGAGAAATCTCTAACTATTGCCTCCATAAGAAGCGACCATGGTGGAGAATTTCAAAATGCCTCCTTCGAAGAGTTTTGAGAAGAACATGGAATATTTCAGGATTTCTCGGCACCAAGGACTCCTCAACAAAATAGAGTGGTGGAGAGAAAGAATAGGTCACTTGTGGAACTTGCAAGAACAATGCTTAGCGATTTAAATCTTCCAAAGTATTTTTGGGCAGACGCGGTAAGTACGGCATGCTATGTAAGTAATAGAATTATTATTAGACCTACCTTGAAAAGACCCCTTATGAACTCTTCAAAGGAAGGAAACAAAACATCTCTTACTTTCACATTTTTGGATGCAAATGCTTTGTTCTCAACAATGACAAAGACAATCTAGGTAAGTTCGATGAGAAGTCCGACCAAGGTATATTTCTTGGATATTCTCTTACTAGTAAAGCATTTAGAATATATAATAAAAGAACTTTAAAAATTTAAGAATCTATGCATGTTACTTTCGATGAATCTAACCCCTCCAAGGAGGATATTGGTTTGTGTGATGATGATGATGTTATAGAAATCCCTCAAAAAGATACTTCAAGTGGAAACAATGGTGATCAACCAACACATCAAGATGAGCAAGATCAACAAAAATAAAATGATAATGATCTACCTAAGAAATGGAGAACTCATTGGGATCATCCAATTGATAAAGTCATCGGTGATATTAGTCAAGGCGTTGCAACAAGATTAAATCTCAAAGATGCATGTTTAAATATGGCTTTTGTTTCTCAAATTGAACCCTCCAAAGTTGATGAAGCTTTAGGTGACGACCAATGGATAATTGTTATGCAAGAAGAGCTAAACCAATTCGAAAGGAATCAAGTTTGGGAACTCGTCCCTAGGCCAAGTGATAAACACATCATAGGTACCAGATGAGTGTTTAAGAACAAGCATGATGAGAATGGTATAATTGTTTGAAACAAAGAAAGGTTGGTGGCCCAAGGATACAATCAAGAGGAAGGCATTGATTTTGAAGAAACATTCGCTCCAGTTGCAAGGTTAGAAGCTATCCGTTTATTGCTTGCTTATGCATATTCATTAAATTTTCAATTATTTAAAATGGATGTCAAGAGCGCATTCTTGAATGGCTACATCAATGAAGAAGTATATGTCAAAAAAAACCCGGGCTTTGAAGACTTCAAAAATCCTTCACATGTTTTCAAGTTGAGGAAAGCTCTTTATGGCCTAAAGCAAGCACCTAGAGCATGGTATGATCGTCTCAGCAACTTTCTCTATGAAAAGGGTTTTGGAAAAGGTAAAATTGACAAAACCTTGTTTATTAAGAAAATAAAAGGTAACACTTTATTGGTTTAAGTCTACGTTGACGACATCATATTCAGCTCAAAAAACAAAGAAATGTGTGAAGAATTTTCATCAATGATGTAAGGAGAATTCGAGATGTCCATGATGGGTAAGATGAACTATTTTCTTGGACTTCAAATTAAGCAACTGAAGGATGGAATTTTCATCAACCGATTAAAGTACTGCAAAGAGTTGTTAAAAGATTCGACATGGATAGTTGCAAGGTAATGTCTACTCCAATGGGATCCGGATCTTATGTTGATCAATATGAATCAGGTGTTTCGGTTGACATAACAAAGTATCAAGGTATGGTTGGTTCCTTACTTTATTTGACGGCAAGCCGTCCTGATATTATGTTCAGTGTGTGTCTTTGTGCTCGTTTTCAAGCCAATCCAAAAGAATCACATATTACCGTTGTTAAGAGGATCATGAAGTATCTCAAGGGAACAACAAATGTCGGCATATGGTATCCTAAAGGTAGTATTTGCAAATTAGTTGGTTATTCTGACGCTGATTATGCAGGAAGTAAAACTGATCAAAAAAGTACTAGTGGTACATGTCACATCCTTGGAAATGCATTAGTATCGTGGGCTTGCAAGAAACAAGCTTGTATTGCTCTAAGCACTTCCGAAGCGGAATACATAGCAGCAGGTAGCTGTTGCGCTCAAATACTTTGGCTTAAGCAACAACTTCGTGACTACGGACTCGATCTTGGATGCATTCCTCTTTTTTGTGACAACACGAGTGAGATAAACATTACAAAGAATCTGGTCATGCACTCAAGAACCAAACATATTGACATTCAACATCATTTTCTTCGTGACCACGTGCTTCAAAGAGATGTCGAAGTCACATTTGTGGATACTCATAATCAACTTGCCGACATCTTCACAAAACCTTTGGCATGAGAACCATTTTACAAAATTAGAAGGGAACTTGGGATTCTAGATGAGTGTGATATATAACTCATCAAAATCACATCAAAATTTAAAGGTGCACTCTTTCTCATAATATTTAGTAATTAATTATTTAATGTTATTAAAAATGTTTTTTTAAGTATGTTTGCTTATGTGTTATTTTTTTAAGCATTTATCAAATTTTGTTTGGTGTCAATCGATTGATGGTCAGGTGTCAATCGATTGGTCCCTTTTAATTTCTCAAATTTTGTTTTACAGTAAGTTCATTCATTCGATTGCATCCTTCTATCAATCGATTGGTTCCTTATTTTTTTTTAATTTTTATAAAAAAAATCATCAACCAATCGATTGGATCCCTAACATCAATCGATTGGTCCTTTTATTTTTTCAACCTTTTCACAATTCCAATTGATGGGTTCTTGCATGTCAATCGATTGGTCTTTAAATTTTTTTTGGTTTTATATGTTCAGCATGCACATGATTTCTTTCCTATTTTATTCTCACTTTATTTTTTCGCATGTGAATCATGATACATCTACTGAGACACTCTTCCATATTGCATTTATTCATTTTTGTCTTTTACCACTTTTTTCTCCTATTCCTCCTCCTTTTCCCATTTTCAAGTAAGTGTTATTTACCAAGTTTTGTTAAAAGCTCTTTATGTCACTTTATTTCTATTCATTGATTTTATTGTGTTGGTACAACCACTTGATTCTTCTCATTACTACACTTTACCACCATAAAACCACATCTCTCCTCAAGAAATCTTTAAGCATTCTACACGTTTTCTTCTATTCACTCAAAAGGCTTTTGCTTTATCTCTTGATTCTCTCTCCAAGCAACATCCATGGCCTCTCAACTTTCATCTAAAGGCAAAGGCAAGGGCAAGGCTTCTAGTTCTAGAGGTCCTCTAGATTTGTCAAGACTTTTCACTACCAAGAGTCAACAGGAAAGGTATGAGACTTATTTCTTCCAAAAGAAAATCATGAAGCCTAAGTATGGGTCTTTTGTTTCTTTTCCTGAAGATGTGTTTAGTTTTCCTACTGTCTTTGAGGAATTGGGATTGAGTGACCTCATTGGTTACAATACAAATTTTTACCCTGAATTGGTCAAGGTGTTCTATGCCAACATGGTGAAGAGAAGGGGAAGCTCACATATGTGATGAAGGGGGTTCCAATCTCCTTAAGAGCTTCTGGTATAAGTGCTATTCTTGAAATTCCTACTGGTGGTCACAATTTGTTGGGACAAAGGCTTTGTGGGAAGACTATAGCAAACATGCTTTCTACTATAGTTTGAGTCGGTGTCTAAGCATCAATTTTACAACAAGAGGAAGAAGAGTTTTGGAGGATATAATCCGGAGCGTGTTTACTGGTCCCCAACAAAGTTTTCTATTGATGATAGAATGTTTCACTATTTTCTGGTATATGTTATTGTGCCTAGATTCTCCAATCACTGCACTATAACAGATCCGGAAATGATGCTTCTCTATGCCATCAAAAATCATTTCCGTGTTGATTGGGGGCATACAATCCTGTCACATATGATGTCCCATGATGAATATGCTGAGGGTCTACCATATGCTCATTTCTTGACCAAGATTTTCCGTCATTTCAACATCAACATGGAAAATGAGTTATGCTTCTCAATGGAAAAACCTTCCTTCATGATTAGTATCAAGCAGGTGAATAGGAAGATGGAAGTCATCTACAATCACCAGGCCTATGAGGTAAAATACCTGGACAATGATGATGAAGAACCTCAACCCGAAGTCCACAGTGATGATGATTTTAACCCTCCTTCAGAAGCTCAACTGGATCAACCTTCCAACCAAATGATAATGGAATATCTGCAAGGGTTTCGAATGGATGTTATGACCGAGATTGGTCATTTATCATCTAGAATGGATCGTTGGGAGTTTTCTCAAGGTGGTGGCTATCAAGGTGATGGGTCTAATGATGGGAACAATAATCAGTGATCGGATATCTTGTGGTGTTTTTATGACTTGTTTTGTTTTAATTTTGTCTTTTATCATCCTTGTTTTATGTTATGCATGACTTATTTGGTTCTTTGTGTTGTAATATTTGGACATCTTTTGTGTGATTTAATGTTTACTTTTCTCTTAGATTTTATTGTGTTTTCTTTTCCCTTCTTTTTGATCATGACAAAGGGGAGAAGATGTATGCATGAGTGTTTTGCTTGTGTTGCTTAATGCAGGGTAGTTTCTCATGTGATTACTTTTAAGAGATAGGGGGAGTATGAGTTCAAGCTTCAAATTGGTTATCATCATCAAAAGGGGGAGAATGTGAAGACAAAATTCTACAAGATTTTGATGAAGACAACATATCAAGCTCTCCATATCAAAAGAATGGAAAAAGAAGATCATTTCAACATTGCTCAAGTTTTTCATGGATCTAGTAAAGGTATATGGAATTCTTGACAATATACTCCTAGTGCTCAAAAGTTTTTATCATACATTATATGATCACTCTAAAACTTTTTCTATCATGATTATTTGTTTTAAAATGATGCTTAAAAAGTTGCATATTCAAAAGTTTTTAACTTAGAAATTTTTCAAAGTTTTGGTTGTGTCAATCGATTAATGCTATATTGCAATCGATTGATCAAACTTTCTGTTTTAGCATTTTTCATTTTCTAAGTTGGACAATCGATTGGTGTTGTATGTCAATCGATTGATCTTAGTGTATTTTTAAATTTTTTGTTTATGTCAATCGATTGGTTATGAGGGTCAATCGATTGATGCTGATTTTTTTGAAAAATCTAAATTTTATTTCACCATTCTTTGCACCAATTCATCATAACTCTTCATGGCAAAACCTCACATCCTTTCATAAACAATGATTTGATTTCTATTTTAACCATTACCATGTTATGATTGAAGGGATGCATTCATACTATAAATACTCTTTATAGTTTCATTACAAAATTCACCTCTTTCAAATCAATTTACAAAATCTCTATACATTCATTTTCATCTATATTTTTATATTGAGATACTTTTGAAAAAGAATTTTCATATCATTTTCTTCAAAAGTACTCTTGAGCACTTAAAGATTTTTTGTCTTGAACCTTTATATTGAAAGAGAAGAAGATTCTAATCAATTGATTAAAGTCTTATCCAATAGAAATATTCATATTCATTCACAATTACTTTGTAAAATCCTAAGTACCAAGAATTGTTTGGTTTTAGGTGTATTGCTTATTATCCAGGATTGTTGGATATAAGTGTCAAGAAAATGAAGGATTGTTTTCTTTTCTTGTAAGTTAAGTTTCAAGAGGATTGTTCTTGATTACTTAGAAAAATTTATCCGATAGAAATCCTAGGTATCTAACTCCTATAGCATTATACGACTTTTTAACCCAAACACCATATTGCACTTCCACACTACCTGAAGCACAACTTTTACTACAGTTTTAACCGAGATCACCGATTCTCCTTACTTGCTAACTCTTGGCTTGAGTCTACCCTCGAATTACAAGCTCCCTCAACACTTCAGAGACCTCGTGGTCGCTCAATCATAATTTTGCCTACCACACACATAGAATTAGGTTGATCAGGCCCAATGCTACATAGAGTGATATTAACAATCAAGTTGGATAAATACACATATGAAGCATGCATAGATTTACTTATGATATTTCAAGGCTAGGCCGAGAATCAACCTGCTCTGATACCAATTGTAACAACCCGTAAAGTATATATCTAGAATAATATCTTACAAGTGTTATTATTTGGTACTGACACAATCATAGTGCCTATTGACAACATTTACATACTTGACCAAATTACAAAACATAAAAAACAACATATGGTACAAGATATGGAAAGTGCTAAAAATAAAAATCTAAGATCTAAGTACAATATTCGTCATTGTACAAGATTCACAGCGGAAGATCACAATAAAAGCTTACCTTGAAACATCAATGCACAATTCTTCTTGTATATTAAACCTGCAAATAATACCTGGAAAATAACAACAATATTGGGGTGAGATAATAATCTCAGTGAATTCCCATATTCTATGGGTTCACTCGGCTCTATAGGGTTCTATCAAATCCCAACTTAAGTCACAAAGGGGGAACAAGACTTGAGTTCACAAAACTCGCAATGTATGGAAACATGTCTCTTGAGTTCACCCACTTAAACAATCACTAGCTCGAAAACCATACCAAAGCATCTTTTCTCATCCAACCCTATGTCTAGAGTTATCGACACGGGTCATGGATCCTTGTATCATACTTGACATACACATGGATTTCGAATTCTAAGGGACTCCTCAACCTTAAGAATCGTCGCTTCCTATGGGACTCTAAACCCATTTCAAGCTTTTCACCCGTATGGGACTCTCAACTACTTAAGGTTCCATCGTTCTTGGGACCCAGCCCTGGTCAAAGTAATGGTGCGTACATCCCAATGGAGCTCTATACGAGCATATCTCTCGGAACGACACAAGTAAAAGGTTATTTCCGAATATGTGATAAAATATAACATAACATGATCGTATTCAACAATCACAAGGTGATCACACTCACCTTAATCACACAATAACAATACATATCCATACAATGCATCTCACTCAGAACTATGGTGGCCATTCATCTGACTACTCACCTAGGTATCATAATGCATGAATGTCACATTTTAGTGTTATCTAAATCATACTTGTAACCTAGTTAACTTCTTAATCCATTTACCTAGTTAATCCTAGGTTTCCTCACTCATCTTCATAGTATTTTAAGCATGTTATTTCATAATCAAACTGTATATCATACATAATAGCATAACAGAATATCATACATGAAACACATAGTAGTACAACATGTCAACATAACCAACCAAAGTAGTTCACATGCATATTAAGGCATACAAGGCACTATTATCC
>NW_026113008.1:0-47696 GCF_024323335.1 Lathyrus oleraceus
CATTGTTTTAGGTTTCCTCCCTAGTTGATTACCTGGATGGAATACTCCCCTTGAGCTATATCCTCATTGGGTTTAGTCTTGATTGACCTTTTCTTTCTAGATCTTACCTAGATAGATGCTTTTGATCCCATGAGAGCCTATTACCCAATAACTGGTAATATTCTTCTCATTTTTTTCACTTTTTCCCAATACCAGGCAAGTGCAACTTTTTCTCCCCAGCAGATTCATTTTCACGTTTCCCCAAGAAGTATATCCTTGATACGTTCATCCTAACCGATGACAGATTTTTCTTCCCTTTCCTTGGGTCTATCCTTGATATGTTCATCCTAACCGATGACAAATATTCTTATCCTTGGTATTCTACCTAGTAAAAAGGTAGTTGTAATCCCTATTTTTTCCCCAGAGGGCTAATCCTTGATATGTTCATCCTAACCGAGGATTGATTTCCTCCTCTTTACGTTCTTCTACCCAGTAACCGTAGTTGTAAATCCTACTCTTCTCCTCAACAGAGTCTATCCTTGATATGTTCATCCTAACCGGTGAAGGATTTTCTCTTTGATGGTCTTCTATCCATTATTCGATAGATGTAATTCCTACTGTTTGCTCCGTTGGTTTATCCTTGATATGTTTATCTTAACCGATGACAGGTATCCTCCTTAACAATTCCTAGGAAAGACTATCCTTGATATGTTCATCTTAACCGATGACGAATTTTCTTTCCTTTTAGTCTATCCTTGATATGTTCACCTTAACCGATGACGGATATTCTCATCTTTGGTCTTCTACCCAGTAACTGGTAGTTGTAAATCCTATTTTTCTGCAGTTTTCCCCAGCAAGGCTATTCTTACCCAGTAGCCTGTAGCACCTCAAATTTGCACCTCCCATTTTGTATATACATTTTCATGTTAGGTCATTAGCATTGCATTGTCCACTGCATAGCATTGCATTGTCCATTGCCAAGTCATCACTTCATCAGTCAAGACTGGTTAGGAGATCCAATTATGCAAGCAAGCAAGTGTATTTCCTATGGAAGCAAAGCTCTAGGGTTGGTTCATTGTGTTCATGTGACCAAGGGATCATTTTGAAGTGGTTTGTCCAAAGGTTGGATGTTCAGAGATCATCAGTCAATAATCAATTCATCTGAAACCCTAGAAAGTCAACCAAAGTCAACTGTACATTCAACCATGGATTCGAAGGTGGGAGATGGTTAGAGAGGCCTCATTCATGTCCATACAAGTCTCATTTGATATTTCAAACATCAACAATGAAGAATTTGAGGTCAGATGAAAAGTTTCCAAAAATAGTAAGTGACCTGTAATTTGAAATTGCCAAAAATGGAAAGGTCTTCTCCTCAAGATTACATCATCAAGAAAGCTTCAAATGAAACTTTGTCCAACATGAAAGTTGAAGATATTTCTCCCATTTCCAAAAAGTCCAAGAACATGAATTTCTCATGTATGGTTGAAAATATATGGATCAATCATGGTCAATGGAATTTGAACTTCAAGAATGCATAACTTTCAAACCATAAGGCCAAATGGAGTGGTTCTTTTTGCAACATTTCTCTCTTTACATGAACTATCCAAAACATGCATCATATGCCTTACATTTTGAATACAAAAATATTTTGCATTTCCATTTGAATTTTGGAGGGAAAGTTTAAATTCAGAAATTATGCATTATCCACACATTCCATCATTTGCATTTGGCTCCAAATTGGTTTTTCAAGTGAATTAACACATAAATCGTGCACTGTTCCATTGCTTTTCCACACATGAGGTGTATTGGCCAAATTTGCATAAACACTTGGTTTTCAATAATTACACTTGCATTGCTTAATGGTGATTAACAAGCAGGATTAAGGCATCATATATAAGCTAAAGCATAACAGAAAACTTGGTTAACACATCATAATTCTCAGATCTAGATCCATTTCACAACTTTCTCTCTCAAATTTTCTTCAATTTTCTTCATATACCTTGCCTCTTTTTTTGATTAAATCATCATCCACAAGCATAATTGAGCATTTTGGAAGCAAGATCCATCAAATTTCGTGCAGATTCGAAGCTGTTGAAGTTCACACTCATCCATGGCAGTTGGATTTTTTTGCTAGATCGTGCAAGATTGAGCTATCATTCTTCATCCATTCCATCATATAAGAGCTTAGGAAGATCTGTTTGAGCTTCTCCAGGCATGAATCACTCTGTTCCACTTCTGCATCTTCAACAAGGTTAGAAATCGCGTGCCTTAATTCTTGAAATTGTTGTGTGCATGTGGTAGATCCTTCAATGCTGAGAAATCTGAGCTTTGTTTCATTGATTTTCATGAAGTAATGAAGTAGTTATGGTGATTTTAAGTGTGACCTATGAAACTTCTCTTGCTCGAATCTTTGAATGTGTGTGGAATTAGGTCAAATTAAGTGTGGATTGTTAATGTACGTTGAAAGATGAATCCATTGGTATGTTCATTTTGAATTTCTGTGCACATGTGTTCTTGAGCGTATGAATGTGATGAACATGATGAATATCCTAGGGTTTTTGTTTCCAGAATGCTTTTGATCTTGCTAGCGCGTTTCTGCATGAGTTTTGTTGTTAGTAGCCATGCATTGGTCCAGCGTGTAGCTTGCCTGGCATTATGATTGGCTCTCATTGATTCAGCCTTGCCACGTCCTTTAGTGAAACGGTGCGTTTCAATAGGAAACGCGCCCAATTCAAATATTAACACCATTCGATTCCCAGCTGATGCGTTTCCAATATTGCATTTCACATTTTATTTCATTTCTCATCCATGTTCATACATGCTTCATTCATGTTTTTTATTTTTTTCACTCACTTCCAAAATTCATAACTCAATGAATAATTATCCAAATGATGTGTGGTTTTTTTGCATCTTGTTCCTCATCATGTCTAGTATTTTTTGACTATTTTTCCAGAAATTGTGCACGGTTTTAAAATGTTTTGCCTTAGGGTTTGTGTATGCATGTGCTTTTTGGACCTTGCTTGCCATTGCTTTATGAAATGATGAGATTTAGTCCAATGATTGTGAAATTTGGTATGCTTAAACTAGGCATCTTGCTGGTCATTTTGCTGTTGAGTTTGCATTTTTAGCATTTATGGTTGTTGAGATATGATCTGGTTAATGTAGGTGTGACAATGTGTGTCACACCATTGCTTGCTCAACTTGATGATATTCTTTGCCATGCCAAATAAATGCCAATTGATATGATTTTTTGCATGATGAGTCTTCTGGATGTTAGGATTGCTCATGATTTCTTGTGGAATTTTTGGATTCATTTCTGATTTGTTTGGGATTTTTTTTTCTGGATGACCATTTGTGGACTTTTGAATAGTCATGAACTTCAATGATTTGTGAAATGATGGTTGTTTATCCTATGAATGTGAAATTTTGCACATTGTTTATAGACATATTGTAGTTTACTTTG
This sequence comes from Lathyrus oleraceus, assembly GCF_024323335.1. NCBI lineage: Eukaryota > Viridiplantae > Streptophyta > Magnoliopsida > Fabales > Fabaceae > Lathyrus > Lathyrus oleraceus. The sequence continues at coordinate 3,443 of NW_026113008.1, forward strand.
GCTTTGATTTGAGGTCTTTATCATTTGTCAATTCTGTTTTAGACTTGTGTTAAGTTGATGTATCAAATTGTGTCTCAATTGAGCTTGTTTGTGCTTACCTTGCCTATGGAATTTGATTACCATTCTTATACTTGTCCAAATGCCTTTATTTTTGGTGTGTTGATCATGTTAGGTGTGCTGTTTAGCCATGATCTGTATTGGAATTAATTGAACCATTTTGGAATTAATATGGATTTGTTCATTCTGTTGCCTCAATGTGGTTCCAACTTGCATGCCTTGCCATGATTGCTTTGTGAAATAAATTTGGTTGATGCTATTGACATGAGACCTTTTGGATGATGTTCTTAATTGATTAAGGTTGCTTCATGTGATATTTCATGTTCTGTTTTGAATTATTTCTCCATCTTTGACCCTAGGCCTTGTCCTAGTGGTTTGTGCTTATGTTTGAGTTTTGTTTTCAGGATGAGAAGCACATGGCCATAAGAGGATTGATTCATTTGCTTAAGTTGGATGATTTGGTTGATATTGACTAATCTTGACTTGTTTTGCAGGTTGATGTATAGCTCATTTGAGTTGAGCTTGTGCCTTGCACATTGTTGCATTGTTGACTATGTCTGTTAACTGTTGACCATTGGTTGTCTGTTTGACTTTTTGAGTTGTATACTGATTGAGTTGGATTGTTTTCAGGTACATTAGTTGCTTAAGTTCATTGTGAACTTGCTTTTGCTTTTCTTGGTTGCATAAGCATTGAGGTATAATTTCTTTGACTTCATGTAGTCTGGAAGACCTGTCCTGTTACTTGGGCAGGCATTTGTCTGAAGTCCTCCTTAAGAGGCAATGCTTATGTTTGTTTATTTGTGTGCCAAGCAGGAAAAGACCTCTATGAGGCAATTGGAAGATAAAAGAGATGTGCAATCCATCTCCTGCTATTCAGTGTGTCATCCCTTTGCTCACATTACATGTTGATGCATTGTGGATATTAACCCAAGATCTTTGTTGTGTCAGTCATATGTGTAGAAGAGTTCCAACTTTCTGAACTCCCACTTTCATTTGACTGAAGCTCTCCCAGGCCAGGGATAAGAGTTGTGAAGTCTTATCTTCACTTCCCATTTCATCTGCTTCACCCTAACTCTCAATGTTAGGGTTAAGAGCTAACATCACCCGATTCCAGTTGGCTTGTGTTTCACAGCCTAACCTTGTGTGAGCCCACTTTGTTTGTATATAGTGTGTGCTACTTGTGTGAGTGATTGCTTTGCCTGTTCTGTTTAGGATAGCTTGCTCCCTGTGCAAGTTAGATAGCAACCTTAACTTAGGGATCGTATGCATGATAACTTCTATGCTCAAGTCGTAGTCTCCCTAGTAGTATGTGTCTCCCTTTGTTTCTGGTTAGGCTAGTCCTTTTTCCCTGCGTAGGGGAACTACGTCGCCCTGATCCTCATACCATATGAGGTACGTAGGCAGGAGATGAGCTGATCTCTCCGGGCGCCCTTTTCCTTTTTTTAACCCCTTTGTGTGTGTTTGGAGTCTGACATAAGTCCAGCGATTGGCAGTTGGTTTCCTGTGTCTTGTTTGCCTGTTGGAGTCCGATGTAAGCCCAACGATTGGCATTTGGTTTCCAGTGTGTGTGTGTTTGGTTCGGAGTCTGATGTAAGTCCAACGATTGGCATTCGGTTTCCAGGTTTGCCTGTTTTTGGTGAGGAGTTTGACGTAAGTCCAGCGATTGGCAGTCGATTCCCTGTGTTTGTTTTGTTTGGCGTGCGTTAGCCGAGCTACGAGTGCTCTGATTCTTCTTTAGTCCGAGAAGATACGTATGCATAGGATGCGACATCCTAGCGAGCACGTTTCCCCCTGTCCCGAACTACGTCGACTCTGATGTCTGTGCCTGACAGACTACGTAGGCCCAGGATGCGATATCCTGCCGAGTTAGTTTCTTCTATTTTCTGTGTCTCTTTTCAGCCAGTGTTTGATGTTTGTTTGAGCAGTTTTTAGCAACCTTTATCCTTCCTTTTGTGCGTGGATCCCGTCGAGTACGACGGATGCGTAGGGGTGCTAATAACTTCCCTTTGCATAACCGACTCCCGATCCCATACCTCTCTGGTTGCGAGACCATGTCTTTTCCAGGTTTACTTCGAGCGTTTCCTTTCCCTCTTTTGGGATAAATAACGCACGGTGGCGGTTCTGTTGTTTTCGTTTCCCGCCGGTTTTTCGCGTAATGCGACAGCTGGCGACTCCACTGGGGACAAAGAGAAGTTGACCTCTTGCTGGTCCATCTTCCCTAAGCGAGTCTCTCCTAGCGCTCTCTAGGATAGGGTTAGGTTGCTTGTGTTGCTCTATTTATTGCATTCATGATCATTATGTTGTGTACATATTTGCGTAAATGTTTGCATGCATCATATTATCATTGTGCAGTCTCCTGTACAGGTTGGTTCCTCTGTTTGGGGTGGGTGTTCTGAGTGGGGCTAAAACTCAGGCCCGAGTATACACCTAGGATTAGCGTGGTCTCGCATTTCCTCACTTGCTGTATCAGCATGTTGTTGCGACGTGTCACCACAGCCGGACGAGGTTCATTTGAGAGAGTCCTTCCGTTTGGAGTTATTCCACTCAGGTTGGGTGATCTCATCTGAGCTATTGACTTCGGTGACCGTTCTTTCCCGGATCTTTGGTTGAGACGATCTTAAGAGAGCTACAACGGCACACCCAAAAGGGAAAACCCGTTGAGTATCTTTGCCCGATTGTCGAGACCATTGTCTGCCTTAGGATGACCTTGTTAGAATTCACCTGTGAAGGGAGGGTATGGTTCTTGCAAGCACAGGTTTCTGCCAGTGACACTGTGTTGGTGATCTTAAGTCGGATTTATGGATCTTTATTTTGAGACACCGGAGGTTTGACCCTGGTTTTGATCAGAGGGTTCCGTTTATTTCGGATCCCTGGGCTGAATTTGAGGGTACTTGCTCAGATGTTGACTTGGGTTCAGATGACTTTGGGTTCAGATGATTTGTGGTTCCGGGTTCAGTCCGAAGTTTTGATCCTGTGCCGTGTGATACTCAGCCGACCAGTCATGGCTCCATCATTTGCATCATAGCATGTTTATTTTAATATATATATATATATATATATATATATATATATATATATATATATATATATATATATATATATAATAATGCATGGAAAAAGTTAACCCGCATACGCATCACACGCATCATACTCATATCATTCTGCATAACAGGTGTTCTTGATCGAGACTTCTCACTCTGGTTCCTGTGTCAGGCAGGATAGCTGATCAGAGACCGCATCGCTACTCAACCAGACTCAATCATCAGAGAAATATGGATCAGGTTCAGGCAGAACTAGCTGAGATGAGGGCAAACATGGCCCAGTTTATGACGATGATGCAGGGTGTTGTCCAAGGGCAAGAGGAGCTGCGTGCCTTAGCCCAAAGACAAGAAACCGTGATTCCGCAGTCCAACCGTGCGTCGCCGGTGGGTGTACCCGTTCATGAGAATGTTAATGCTGCTGCTCCCGCCAACGACTATGCTGTAGGGGATGAGTTAAGGGGGATCAGAATCAACGGACAACCTCTTGCTGCAGAGACTGTCAATGCCAGAGCTACCCGGGCTCATGTTCGTCATCCTGCTCCGATTGTTGATAGACAAGAGGACATGTTCACCTTGCTGAGTGAAGATGATGAAGTTGTTGGAAGAGTTGAAGAGAGGGACCGTAAAATTGATGCCGTTTTTGAGAAGATAAGAGCCATGGAATGTCAGAACTCCCTGGGTTTCGATGTGACCAACATGGGTTTGGTAGAAGGGTTGAGGATTCCCTACAAATTCAAAGCACCCTCTTTCGATAAATACAACGGTACTTCTTACCCTCGCACCCACGTGCAGGCCTATTATCGGAAAATCTCTGCTTACACCGATGACGAGAAGATGTGGATGTACTTCTTCCAGGATAGCTTATCTGGGGCTTCCTTGGATTGGTACATGGAACTGAAGAGAGATTCTATTCGATGCTGGAAGGATCTGGGTGAGGCCTTCTTGAGGCAGTATAAACATAATATGGACATGGCGCCAAGCCGGACTCAGCTGCAGAGTCTTTGTCAAAAATCTGGCGAAAGCTTCAAGGAGTACGTCCAGAGATGGCGTGAGTTGGCTGCAAGGGTACAACCCCCTATGCTGGAGAGGGAGTTGACTGACATGTTCATTGGTACTCTACAAGGTGTTTTCATGGACCGGATGGGAAGCTGCCCATTCGGTAGTTTTTCAGATGTGGTGATTTGCGGAGAGAGGACGGAGAGTTTGATCAAAGCTGGTAAGATTCAAGATGTTGGGTCCTCGTCTTCTAAGAAACCGTTTGCTGGGGCACCTCATCGGAGAGAGGGTGAAGCCAGTGCTGTGCAACATGGAAGAAGAGTTGGGAATAGAAATCAGTATCGTCAGGTTGCTGCTGTGACCATTCCAGCACCTCAACCTCGTCAACAACAGCAACAACAGAGAGTTCAACAACCGCCACAACAACAACAACAACAACGTCCGTATCAGCCAAGGCAGAGGATGCCTGATCGACGTTTTGACCCATTGCCAATGACCTACGCTGAGTTGCTACCTGAGTTGCTCAGACTAGGGTTTGTTGAATTAAGGACCATGGCACCGTTGACAAAATACCACCTGGGTATGATGCCAACGTGCGTTGTGATTTCCATTCTGGTGCACCGGGGCACCACATTGAGAACTGCAGGGCTTTTCATCATAAAGTCCAGGACTTAATTGACGCTAAAACTATCAATTTTGCTCCTGTGCCGAATGTTGTAAACAACCCTATGTCGTCGCATGGTGCGCACCGAGTGAACAATATTGAAGGGGCCGAAGCTGAAGATCTGGTTGTCAGTGTTGAAGATGTTCAGACTTCTTTGCTGGTTGTAAAGGGCCGTTTGTTGAATGGAGGTGTTTACCCGGGCTGTGATCAGGGCTGTGTTGATTGTGCTGAGTCTGAGAATGGCTGTGAACAGTTAAGGGCTGGTATCCAGGGTTTGATGGATGAAGGCAGTTTGCAATTCAGTTGGGCCGTTAGAGATCGTGAGACAGTGTCAACTGTCATTATCTACTTCAAACCGTCTGAAGGACGTGGTCAGAGGGTTGTGAATGCGCCTACAGCAAGTGGTACTCCTGTTACTATTTCTGCACCTGTAACTGCCAGTAATCCGACTACCATTGTTGCTCCGGTCAGAAGGGTTGTTGATAGCAAGGTTGTGCCGTGGAAATATGACAACGCCTATCGCAGCAATCGGAGGGCTGAGAATCGGATCAGACCAGTGAATCAAGCGCCCGTGACAATTGGTGTGCCCAGTAGAACTCCTGTGGTTGCAAGTCCAGTTGTGGACAATGTTGGTGGGCCAGGAGGTTTTACCAGAAGTGGACGTCTGTTTGCTCCGCAACCATTAAGAGACAACAATGTCGAGGCTCTCGCCAAGGCTAAGGGCAAACAGGCTGTCGTTGATGAGTAACCGGCTCAGATGCCTGAGGATTCGTTCGAGAAGGACGTGGAGGAGTTTATGAAAATAATCAAGAAGAGTGACTACAAGATTGTAGATCAGTTGAATCAGACTCCGTCCAAAATTTCAATACTCTCTTTGCTTCTGTGCTTTGAGGCACATCGTAATGCCCTGTTGAAGATGCTGAATATGGCTTACGTGCCTCAAGAGATTTCTGTCAACCAATTGGAGGGTGTGATTTCCAACGTGAGTACCAGGCATGGTTTAGGGTTCACTGACCTAGACTTAACGCCTGAAGCGCGTAATCATAACAAGGCCTTGCATATCACCATGGAGTGCAAGGGTGCTGTTTTGTCTCACGTGTTGGTAGACACCGGCTCGTCGCTAAATGTGCTGCCTAAGCAGATTTTGAAGAAGATAGTTGTGGAAGGGGTTGTGCTTACTCCGAGTGACCTGATTGTGCGTGCATTTGACGGATCCAAACATTCTGTTTTTGGTGAAGTCACCTTGCCAGTGAAGATAGGTCCGGAGGTCTTTGACATCATGTTCTATGTGATGGACATCCAGCCCGCGTACAGTTGTTTGTTGGGGCGTCCGTGGATTCATGCAGCAGGGGCAGTTTTGTCGACTCTCCACTAGATGTTGAAGTATGTCTGGAATGGTCAGATTGTGACCGTGTGTGGTGAAGAAGATATTCTGGTGAGTCACCTATCCTCTTTCAAATATGTAGAGGTGGATGGAGAGATCCATGAGACCTTATGCCAGGCATTTGAGACTGTTGCTCTTGAGAGGGTGGCTTTTGCTGATCAGAAGAAGCCAGGTGCCTCAATTGCATCGTACAAGCAGGCCAAGGAAGTTGTCGACTCTGGAAAGTCTGAAGGCTGGGGCAAGATGGTAGATTTGCCTGTCAAAGAGGATAAGTTTGGTATTGGCTATCAACCTTTGCAAGCGGAGCAGGGTGTGCAGACAGGTCCGAGTACCTTTACCAGCGCTGGGCTGATGAATCACGGTGACGTCTTTGCGGTCGGTAGTGAAGATGGTGACAGTGATTGTGATCTCGACAATTGGGTTTGCCCGTGTGCACCAGGGGAGACGATCAACAATTGGACAGCCGAAGATGTGGTCCAAGTTACTCTTCAAATAGAGTAATTTTCTTTTGTTTTTTCATTCTGCACAAAACCCTACGTTCTGCCCAAGGCGTAGTGGTTCATTGTAGGGCCTCATCATGTTTTCAATGATTATCATCAATAAAGGACGTTTTGCAAACAATTTTGTGATCCCTGTCTTTCTATTTTTTGTTTTCATTTTTTCCAAAAAATAAAAATGGCAATGTTTTTTTTTTTGTGACTTTATTGAATTCTTTTTTCTAAAACAAAGCATTAAACATGCAGAAGTGATCTCACGGAATCCACTATGAACAGTTTTGTTATGGCTCAGTATGATTTCAATAATCCCATCTACCAAGCTAAAGAGGAGAGTGAGGAAGACTGTGAACTCCCTAAAGAATTGGTCAGATTGTTGAAGCAAGAGGAAAGGGTCATCCAACCTCATCAGGAGGAGTTGGAGATTGTTAATCTTGGTACTGAGGACGCCAGAAGAGATATCAAGATCGGGGCTGCTTTGGAAGAAGATGTCAAGAGCAGGTTGATTGAGATGCTGAGAGAGTATGTGGAGATATTCGCCTGGTCTTATCAAGATATGCCTGGGTTGGATACTGATATCGTGGTGCATATACTACCTCTCAGAGAAGATTGTCCTTCAGTGAAGTAGAAGCTTCGTAGGACGATTCCTGATATGGTTGTTAAGATCAAGGAAGAGGTTCAGAAGCAGCTCGATGCGGGTTTCTTGTCATAGACAACGTATCCCCCGTGGGTGGCCAACATCGTTCCAGTGCCGAAGAAGGATGGCAAAGTCAGAATGTGTGTTGATTACCAGGATTTGAACAGAGCGAGTCCGAAAGATGATTTCCCATTACCTCACATTGATGTATTGGTTGATAATACGGCTCAATCCTCGGTATTCTCTTTCATGGACGGTTTCTCTGGATATAATCAGATTAAGATGGCACCAGAGGACATGGAAAAGACAACATTCATTACACCTTGGGGCACGTTTTGCTATAAGGTGATGCCATTTGGGCTGAAGAATGCCGGTGCTACCTATCAGAGGGCTATGACGACTCTCTTTCATGACATGATGCACAAAGAGATTGAAGTGTACGTGGATGATATGATTGCGAAGTCGCAGACAGAAGAGGAGCACCTGGTCAATTTGCAGAAGTTGTTTGATCGGTTGAGAAAGTTCAAACTGAGGCTGAATCCGAACAAGTGTACGTTTGGCGTGAGATCTAAGAAGCTGTTAGGCTTCATTGTCAGTGAGAAAGGGATTGAGGTTGATCCAGCAAAAGTCAAAGCTATTCAAGAGATGCCTGAACCGAAAACAGAAAAGCAGGTTCGTGGGTTTTTAGGGAGATTGAACTACATTGCAAGGTTTGTATCTCACCTAACTGCCACGTGTGAACCGATTTTCAAATTGCTAAGAAAGAATCAAGCAATCAGGTGGAATGATGATTGTCAGAAAGCTTTTGACAAGATAAAAGAGTATTTACAGAAACTTCCAATCCTTATCCCTCCCGTTCCTGGGAGACCGTTGATAATGTACCTGTAAGTAACCGAGAATTCGACGGGGGTGTGTATTGGGACAGCATGACGAGTCTGGTCGAAAAGAGCATGCCATATACTACCTTAGCAAAAAGTTTACCGACTGTGAAATCAAATATTCACAGCTTGAGAAAACTTGTTGTGCTTTGGCCTGGGCTGCTCGCCGACTAAGGCAATATATGTTGAACCATACTACCTTGTTGATTTCTAAGATGGATCCAGTAAAGTACATCTTTGAGAAGCTGGCTCTCACCGGACGTGTTGCCCGTTGGCAAATGATTTTAACAGAATATGATATTCAGTACACGTCGCAGAAGGCCATCAAAGGTAGTGTTTTGTCAGACTACCTTGCCGAGCAACCGATCGACGATTATCAGCCGATGATGTTTGAATTCCCTGATGAAGACATCATGTATCTTAAGATGAAAGATTATGAAGAGCCTCTTGTCGAGGAAGGGCCGGATCCTGACGACAAGTGGACAATGATGTTTGATGGGGCTGTGAATGTGAACGGTGATGGTGTTAGCGCAGTGTTGATCAATCCCAAAGGTGCTCATATACCTTTTTCTGCCAGATTGACTTTTGACGTCACCAACAACGAAGCTGAGTATGAGGCTTGTATCATGGGGATAGAAGAAGCCATTGATTTGAGGATCAAAATGCTTGACATCTATGGAGATTCTGCTCTAGTGATCAACTAGGTCAATGGAGATTGGAATACGAACCAGCCGCATCTGATTCCTTACAGAGATTACACTAGAAGAATACTGACGTTCTTCAAGAAGGTGAAGTTGTATCATGTCCCCCGAGACGAGAATCAGATGGCTGATGCCTTGGCTACTTTGTCTTCTATGATCAAAGTTCATTGGTGGAATCATGTGCCACATGTTACGGTGAATCGACTCGAGAGGCCTGCGTATGTGTTTGCAGCCGAGTCTGTTGTTGATGAGAAGCCGTGGTACTATGACATCAAGAACTTCCTCAAGAGCCAGGAGTATCCTGAAGGTTCGTCGAAGAATGACAAGAAAACCCTGAGAAGGCTAGCTGGAAGCTTTAATCTGAATCAGGATGATGTGCTGTATAAGAGGAACTTTGACATGGTCTTGCTCAGATGCCTGGATAGACACGAAGCAGGCATGTTGATGCAGGAAGTGCATGAAGGTTCGTTTGGTACCCATGTTGGTGGTCATGCAATGTCTAAGAAATTGTTGAGAGCCGGTTATTATTGGATGACTATGGAATCCGATTGTTTCAAGTACGCTCGGGAGTGCCATAAGTGTCAAATCTATGCTGATAAGGTGCATGTACCACCAAGTCCTCTGAATGTCATGAACTCGCCTTGGCCGTTTGCCATGTGGGGCATTGATATGATTGGGAAGATTGAGCCTACTGCTTCCAATGGACATCGCTTCATCTTGGTTGCGATTGGTTACTTCACCAAATGGGTGGAAGCAGCTTCTTATGCTAATGTTACCAAACAAGTGGTTGCCCGGTTCATCAAGAAAGAAATCATCTGTCGTTATGGAGTTCCTGAGAGAATCATCACTGATAATGGTTCGAATCTCAATAACAAGATGATAAAAGAGCTTTGCAAAGATTTCAAGATTGAACATCACAATTCTTCTCCTTACAGACCGAAGATGAATGGTGCTGTAGAGGCGGCAAACAAGAATATTAAGAAGATTGTGCAGAAGATGGTCGTTACGTACAAGGATTGGCATGAGATGCTGCCTTTCGCTTTGCATGGGTACCGTACATCAGTGCGTACATCGACCGGGGCAACCCCGTACTCCCTTGTGTTTGGTATGGAAGCTGTCCTACCTGTTGAAGTGGAGATCCCTTCTCTGAGAGTTTTGCTAGATGTGAAGCTTGACGAAGCCGAGTGGATTCGGACAAGGTTTAATGAGTTAAGCCTTATCGAAGAGAGATGGCTAGCAGCTATGTGCCATGGGCAGTTGTATCAGAGAAGGATGAAGAGAGCCTTTGATCAGAAAGTGTGTCCTCGAAGCTATCAAATTGGTGATCTAGTTTTGAAGAGGATCCTTCCTCCCGGTACAGATAACAGGGGCAAGTGGACTCCTAATTATGAAGGTCCATATGTTGTTAAGAAGGTTTTCTCCGGTGGAGCCTTGATGCTTACAACTATGGATGGTGAAGATTTTCCGTCCCCTGTTAACTCAGATGTAGTAAAAAAATACTTCGCATAAATTGACCCGCTGGACAAAAAAAAGAATAAAAGAGTCCAGGCAAAAAAGGGCATCCCGGCGAACCAAAAAACAGAAAGAAAAGGTTCGGGCAAAAAGTAGGGATAAAAATGAAAAAGAATTTGTACACCCGGTAAGTCGAAAACCCGCAAGGGCGGCTTAGGGAAAAATGGGTATCCCGGTGGATTGAAAACCCGAAAGGGCGATCCAGGTAAAAGAGGGATTAAAGCGAAGACTACAGTCTGAGTTATTTGTACTACATTACGCTTCGTCGTCTGCCATCTCGAAAGATGTGATCGGTCCAATCATTCTTCTCAGAAAGCAAGGGAGTTGGGAGGAAAACTGATGATCTGTGAGTTATAACAGAATGGGGAAATAGTGGATGCCGTGTTCACATTGCCATTAGGATATATTTTTTCCTTTTGTGCGCAATTACCTCTTTCTAGGAATTGCTTCCCGATGTATTCGCCTTTTCAGGCCCATTTTTCAATCAATAAAAGTCGTTATTCAGATAAATAGCTCTCTTGTTTTTATTTTACTGTTTTGTTTGCAAAAACGTCCGAATTTTTGATAAACATTGCACATAAAAACATGAAGGCTAAACAATAACGTGCAGAAAGATAAAACATTTGAAAAACATTTTGAATGTTGAGGACACTTGAGCGTATCTTGTCCATGCAATCCCCTGGGGCATGTAGGTTGTGCTGTTTTGCAGGTTGTCATCTGTGAGGACGGTTCCCTAGCAGATATTTCCCCAAGCAAGTATGAGAGCTTTCAGAGCTATTCTCCCCTGCAGAGACGTTTGTGGATAGTGCCTTCTATCCCCAGCAGATCTAAGAATTGCCTATCCCCAGGAAGGTTGTGGATGTCTATCTCCAGCATGGTTTGGTATATTCTTTCCCCACCAGAGTTGTGCTTTTCCTCAGCAGAGTGGATGCTTGTCCCCGTCAGTGTCGTGAAGTTCGTTCCTCAAGCAGAGCTTACGAGTAGAGGTTTGTGTTGATGGTTTTCCTCAGCAGGTTCCCGAAGTGGATCAAGTTCGGTGAAGATTATCTCCAGCAGAGTTTATCCTACCTATGGATTGGATGAGTTTCCCAAGCGGAGTAGCATTTGTTTCCCAAAGCAGAGTTTATCCTACCTGCTGGAAACTCTCCCCAGCGAAGTCGCCTTGTTTAAATCCTCAGCGAAGTCGTCATGGTTCGTCCCCAGCAAGTTGCCTTGTTTGTTCCCCAAGCGGAGTCCCCGAGTGGATTGGGATCCTTTCCCCGGCAGCGGTGTTATTTCTCCAGCATGAGTGAGGGGTCGGTGCTCTCCCCGCAGAGTATTCCTCAAACAGAGTCTCCCCGCAGAGTTGGAGTATCTGATCAATTTTGGCTCCCCAGTCATTCTGCATTTTTTGCATGTAGTAATCATTGCATCCTCAAAATCGCGTAGCATTTCCATTAAATATGGAGCATTATGCCATAGAAAAATTCGAACATATGCATTCATGTGTTGAAACCCAATCAGACCATATCCCCGGCAGAGGCGGATCTTTGTTCAACATCTGTACAACACGTTTGCTACAGTTGCTCCTGATAGCATTCATGATTGAAACTCCCCCCAGAGGGTTATTTCTTCGCCCACAGTGAAAGGAAAGTTTGTTTCTCCCCAGTGAGATCCCCAACAAGTGGTCAGCCTTGTCTTGACGTATGTAGATGTCATCCTTGGATACCAGTAAGTATCGTGTCAGCACCCGCGTGTGTTCTTTCTTTAGTGTCGGTAAACACCATTCTTTCGGTGTCGGTAAACATCGAGTCTCGTCTCCAGTCATTCGTTAATGTCTGGTCTTCTTTGGATGCCGGTAAACATCATCTTTCGATGTTCGTAATACCCTTATTCTTCCCCAAAGATTCAACTCTCCGTTGGTTTCGATAAATGTTGAGTTTTTCCTATTCGTCCGTCGACGTATAGTTGCGTATTCCCCACAGATCGTCCATGGATGTCTGTTCACCTCTCCGTTGGTTTCGGTAAACGTTGAGTTTTTCCCAATCGTCCATTGACGTTTGTTTGAGTTATATTTTCTCTCCCCAGAGAGTTACCTCTCTGTTGGTTTTGGTAAACGTTGAGTTTTTCCTATTCATCTGGTGACGTATAGTGATACCTTTCCCCTCAGAGTTACCTCTCCGTTGGTTTCGATAAACGTTGAGTTTTTCCTATTCGTCCGTTGACGTCTAGTTGTATCATCCCCAGTAGAGTTCTCCTTCTCCATTGGTGTCGATAAACGTCGAGCTTCTCCTTCTCCGTTGGTGTCGATAAACGTCGAGCTTCTCCTTCTCCGTTGGTGTCGATAAACGTCGAGCTTCTCCTTCTCCGTTGGTGTCGATAAACGTCAAGCTTCTCCCGTTCGTCCGTTGACGTCTGGTCGAGTCTTTCCCAGTCATCCTTTGATGCCTGTTACCTCTCCGTTGGTTTCGATAAACGTTGAGTTTTCCCTATGCGTCCGTTGACGTTTAGTGGCATTATCCCCACAGGTCATCCATTGATGCCTGTTCACCTCTCCGTTGGTTTCGATAAACGTCGAGTTTTTCCTAGTTGTCCGTTGACATCTAGATGTATTGTTTTCACCCCCAGCTTCTGTTGATGTCTGGTTACCTCTCAGTTGGTTTCGATAAACGTCGAGTTTTTCCTGGTCGTCCGTTGACGTCTAGTTGTGACTTATGTTCCCATTCATTGTCTTTCGATGTCTGGTTGTGACTGTACCTTTGAAGAAAATCAAAATCCCCAGTAATAAATATCAGATCCCAGTGGAAGCTTCTGTAAGTTGTAAATGCGCCTAAGAGGGGGGGGGGTGAATTAGGTGGTTAAAAAACTCTTCGATCTTGATTCCGGTGTTTGGTTATTTTTCGTTTTAGTGTGGAAAAATAAATTGCGGAAAGTAAAAAGACACCGGAAATTATAGTGGTTCCCTTCACAATCCGAAGGTACATCCACTCCCCTTTCCACACGAAAGAGATTTTACTATAGTTAGAATTATGGTACACCCTATTCACACAAACGGTGATGCCTACTATCTAACCTATAGGTAAACAAGTGTATGAAGAACAATCCTCTTCAACACCAACCCCTTGTGTCCAACAATCCTGGATCACAAGTCAAACAGAAATAAATCTTTTTGATGATTATAACAAAGTGTAGTATTATCAATCTTCTCTTGATTGATCTTCTCCTTAGATAAATAATTCACTCAATGAATAATATACAAGTGTTCAACAAAAATAGAATGAGATGAAACTTTGATTATGAACACTTTTAAAAATATTGAAGGAAAATATGAAAGAGTGATTATTTTAAGTTTGTATGAAAATTCTTGGAGGTGAAAATTCATTTTTGAAAATTCAAGAATTTATATTGCCAAAACACCTTTTCAAAGAGGTATCGTTTTCTCCATAAACATTGATGAAAAGATATAATTTTTCAAAAACATTTTCACTACAACGAACAGTGTTAACTGGTTAACCAAATGGGTTAACCGGTTAACGCATACAACGTTAACACAGGATTTTAAAAAACTGGGTTGTTAACCGATTAACCCATATGGTTAACCGGTTAACACTGTTGAAATGCAGAAAAATACTTTAAGAAAATTGTGTCTTGCATTTCAATGTGTTAACAAATGGTTATGTTTAAAAATGCAAATGCAGATCATGATTGTTGAACACTTGTATACTACTCTAAGAGTGAGTTAGATATACCTAAGAAGTGAATCAACAATCTTGCAAACGGTTGACTTGAAAAAGAAGCTTGACTAATAAGTTCCTCATGCGTATGTGGCTTGATCACTTTGATGCTTGAATTATCTTTGAAGCTCTTCTCTTTTTGCATTGATGCATGTTGTCTTTATCAAAATACTTCATGGATTGAAGCTTGCTTCTACAGCTTCCGTTGGTGAACTTTCCTTTCTTGGATCCCGGCAGTTGTGCAAATTTCTACGGTTCTTTGGTATTCAATCCCTGTTTACCCTGAAAGTCTGACAACCGTTGCTCTCATCCATTCGGGTTCCCAGTTGATTGAATAGGGGCAGCTGTAGCACCTCAAATTTGCACCTCCCATTTTGTATATACATTTTCATGTTTAGGTCATTAGCATTGCATTGTCCACTGCATAGCATTGCATTGTCCATTGCCAAGTCATCAGTTCATCAATCAAGATTGGTCAGGAGATCCAGTTGTGCAAGCAAGCAAGTGCATTTCCTATGGAAGCAAAGCTCTAGGGTTGGTTCATTGTGTTCATGTGACCTAGGGATCATTTTGAAGTGGTTTGGCCAAAGGTTGGATGTTCAGAGATCATCAGTCAATAATCAATTCATCTGAAACCCTAGAAAGTCAACCAAAGTCAATTGTACATTCAACCATGGATTTGAAGGTGGGAGATGGTTAGAGAGGCCTCATTCATGTCCATACAAGTCTCATTTGACATTTCAAACATCAACAATGAAGAATTTGAGGTCAGATGAAAAGTTTCCAAAAATAGTAAGTGACCTGTAATTTGAAATTGCCAAAAATGGAAAGGTATTCTCCTCAAGATTACATCATCAAGAAAGATTCAAATGAAATTTTGTCCAACATGAAAGTTGAAGATATTTCTCTCCCATTTCCAAAAAGTCCAAGAACATGAATTTCTCATGTATGGTTGAAAAGATATGGATCAATCATGGTCAATGGAATTTGAACTTCAAGAATGCATAACTTTCAAACCATAAGGCCAAATGGAGTGGTTCTTTTTGCAACATTTCTCTCTTGACATGAACTATCCAAAACATGCATCATATGCCTTACATTTTGATCACAAAAATATTTGCATTTCCATTTGAATTTTGGAGGGAAAGTTTAAATTCAAAAATTATGCATTATCCACACATTCCATCATTTGCATTTGGCTCCAAATTGGTTTTTCAAGTGAATTAACACAGAAATCGTGCACTGTTCCATTGCTTTTCCACACATGAGGTGTATTGGCCAAATTTGCATAAACACTTGGTTTTCAATAATTACACTTGCATTGCTTAATGGTGATTAACAAACAGGATTAAGGCATCATATATAAGCTAAAGCATAACAGAAAACTTGGTTAACACATGATAATTCTCAGATCTAGATCCATTTCACAAATTTCTCTCTCAAATTTTCTTCAATTTTCTTCATATACCTTGTCTCTTTTTTTGATCAAATCATCATCCACAAGCATAATTGAGCATTTTGGAAGCAAGATCCATCAAATTTCGTGCAGATTCGAAGCTGTTGAAGTTCACACTCATCCATGGCAGTTGGATTTTTTGGCTAGATCGTGCAAGATTGAGCTATCATTCTTCATCCATTCCATCATATAAGAGCTTAGGAAGATCTGTTTGAGCTTCTCCAGGCCTGAATCACTCTGTTCCACTTCTGCATCTTCAACAAGGTTAGAAATCGCGTGCCTTAATTCTTGAAATTGTTGTGTGCATGTGGTAGATCCTTCAATGCTGAGAAATCTGAGCATTGTTTCATTGATTTTCATGAAGTAATGAAGTAGTTATGGTGATTTTAAGTTTGACCTATGAAACTTCTCTTGCTCGAATCTTTGAATGTGTGTGGAATTAGGTCAAATTAAGTATGGATTGTTAATGTACGTTGAAAGATGAATCCATTGGTATGTTCATTTTGAATTTCTGTGCACATGTGTTCTTGAGCGTATGAATGTGATGAACATGATGAATATCCTAGGGTTTTTGTTTCCAGAATGCTTTTGATCTTGCTAGCGTGTTTCTGCATGAGTTTTGTTATTAGTAGCCATGCATTGGTCCATCGTGTAGCTTGCCTGGCATTATGATTGGCTCTCATTGATTCAGCCTTGCCACGTCCTTTAGTGAAACGGTGCGTTTCACTAGGAAACACGCCCAATTCAAATATTAACACCATTCGATTCCCAGCTGATGCGTTTCCAATATTGCATTTCACATTTTATTTCATTTCTCATCCATGTTCATACATGCTTCATTCATGTTTTTTTATTTTTTCACTCACTTCCAAAATTCATAACTCAATGAATAATTATCCAAATGATGTGTGGTTTTTTGCATCTTGTTCCTCATCATGTCTAGTATTTTTTGACTATTTTTCCAGAAACTGTGCACGGTTGAAAAATGTTTTGCCTTAGGGTTTGTGTATGCATGTGCTTTTTGGACCTTGCTTGCGATTTGCTTTATGAAATGATGAGATTTAGTCCAATGATTGTGAAATTTGGTATGCTTAAACTAGACATCTTGCTGGTCATTTTGCTGTTGAGTTTGCATTTTTAGCATTTATGGTTGTTGAGATATGATCTGGTTAATGTAGGTGTGACAATGTGTGTGACACCATTGCTTGCTCAACTTGATGATTTTCTTTGCCATGCCAAATAAAGGCCAATTGATATGATTTTTTGCATGATGAGTCTTCTGGATGTTAGGATTGCTCATAATTTTTTGTGGAATTTTTGGATTCATTTCTGATTTGTTTGGGATTTTTCTTTCTGGATGACCATTTGTGGACTTTTGAATAGTCATGAACTTCAATGATTTGTGAAATGATGGTTGTTTATCCTATGAATGTGAAATTTTGCACATTGTTTGTAGACATATTGAAGTTTATTGTGGATTTGATTTGAGGTCTTTATCATTTGTCAATTCTGTTTTAGGATTGTGTTAAGTTGATGTATCAAATTGTGTCTCAATTGAGCTTGTTTGTGCTTACCTTGCCCTATGGAATTTGATTACCATGCTTATACTTGTCTAAATGCCTTGATTTTTGGTGTGTTGATCATGTTATATGTGCTCTTTAGCCATGATTTGTCTTGGAATTAATTGAACCATTTTGGAATTAATATGGATTTGTTCATTCTGTTGCCTCAATGTGGTTCCAACTTGCATGCCTTGCCATGATTGCTTTGTGAAATAAATTTGGTTGATTCTATTGACATGAGACCTTTTGGATGATGTTCTTAATTGATTAAGGTTGCTTCATGTGAAATTTCATGTTCTGTTTTGAATTATTTCTCCATCTTTGACCCTAGGCCTTGTCCTAGTGATTCCTTTTATCCCCCCAGAGTCTCTGTCTCCCCATTGAGTCTTCCTTACAGAATGAATTATACTCCTGCGAATCTTCGGTCCCTCTGATTCCTTTTTCTTTGTGGCAACATTTCCCCACAGAGAATTTGCTTTTACGTTCATATCATATGCATCATGAGGTCTCTTAGGGACCAAAATTTGTTTCTATGTTGTTATTTAAGCCCATTCTACTAAGTCGATACGAATATTTTAACCTTCACCTTCTCACCTAGAATGTCCTTAAATAGCGGCAGCTGTAAGACCCCATTTTTGACCCTAAGATCCCTCACACAATTTCATCATATGCATTATCATTGGGATCATACCTTGGCATCCTCCTTACCCATCTTTCATTGGGTTTGTTTTGGGAGAGATCCCCAAGCACTATGTGATTGTATCATACTTGTATTTTATCATTTCACTAACCAAAATGCCAAAAATATGTCTTTGTATTTGCCTAACTTTTTATAGGTAGGGCATGATCCTCATTAATCTATCAAGTCCACACCTAGGGTTTAAGACCCTCATGGATAAAAGCACAACCAAGGATTGATTCACAATATCTCAAAGCATCATATATGAATCCCAATGATCTCTACATGTTATATTGATCAAGTTTTTTTCAAGAGTTTGAAGGTGATTTTCATTGGAAACCCTAGTTTGACTAGGTATCTTGAGTAACTTCTCCAATAAGCTATCTCACCAATTGATCAAATTTCTCAAGGGATACTTCAACATTCATCATCTTATGCATATATGATCTACCATGAGTCTAGAAAATCAAGAGAATTGAAGGTTAGCAAGTTGGTTGATAGTGGTTGGCCAGATGAATTCATCTGATCATAACTGGGTCTCCCTATACCCTGTCTCCTACAATTTTCACCATATGAAAATGAGTTTAAGATCAAAGCTACTCTAAATAACACTCCAAACAACTTTCATGTTAATACCTAAAGCTAGTTTTGCTTGGAAAATCATTTTCTATGTTGAAACATTATAGGCCATTTTGTCAAAACCCTAATTTGAAAGTCAAATTCCCAAGGCCATAACTTGCTCAATTTTTATAAGATGAAATATTTCCAAGTTGCAAAATCAAATTCAATATGTCTACTTTAACTTTGATGTTTGGAGTGAGAGCTAAATCAACTTTTATGGGCATGTAATATGAGGATACATTATAGGTCATTCTTTGAATACACGAGGCTTGACCTTCTTATCAAATGCTTTCTTCATTCTCTGCTGATATAATTGAACATGACACATGGTAGTTAACCTCTTCTCTTCAATCAAATTTAGCTGATCAAGCCTGGTTTGACACCATTTAGCTTCAGTCAACTTGGCTTCCATTAGCACACGCAATGATGGGATCTCGACCTCTACTGGGAGCACAACTTCCATGTCATAGACAAGTGAGAAAGGGGATGCCCCTGTTGAAGTTCGGATGGATGTACGATACCCATGCAAAGAAAAGGGAAGCATCTCATGCCAATCTTTATACGTCACAACCATTTTTTGAATGATCTTCTTGATGTTCTTATTCGCAGCTTCAACAACCCTATTCATGTTGGGTGTGTAAGGAGAAGAATTATGGTGTGCAATCTTAAAGTCTTTACAAAGAGCTTCCACCATATTATTATTCAAGTTTGAACCATTATCAGTAATGATCTTACTTGGCACACCATAACGGCATATAATCTGATTCTTGATGAACCTCATAATAACTTGCTTAGTTACATTCGCATATGATGCCGCTTTAACCCAATTTATGAAGTAGTCAATAGCCACCAAAATGAAACGATGTCCGTTCAAAGCTTTAGGGTCAATCATGCCAATCATATCAATTCCCCACATGGAGAAGGGCCATGGGGAGGAAATGACATTCAACAGTGTCGGATGAACATGAATCTTATCTACATAAATTTGACACTTGTGGCATTTCTTCACAAAGTTGCAACAGTCAGATTCCATTATCAGCCAATAGTAACCTGATCTCAACATCTTCTTAGCCATAACATGTCCATTGGAATGAGTACTAAAGGACCCTTCATGGACTTCAGTCATCACCATGTCTGCTTCATGTCTATCCACGCATCTGAGCAGAACCATATCTAAGTTTCTCTTGTAAAGCACATCACCATTCAGGTATAAGTTGCCAGATAATCTCCTCAAAGTCTTCTTATCTTTCAAAGATGCCCCAGGCGGGTAGATCTGACGTTGGAGAAAACATTTGATATAAAAATACCACAGCTTCTCATCTTTGATCTCTTCCACAACAAACACATGAGCTGGCCTATCATGACGCATCATAGTCAGATTAGGAACTTCATTCCAATACTTCACCATGATCATCGAAGCCAACATTACAAGAGCATCTGCCATCCGGTTTTCATCTCGAGGGATATGATGAAACTCAACCTTTGTGAAGAAAGTTGAAATCCTCCTCGCATAATCTCTATATGGTATCAAACCAAGTTGATTCGTCTCCCATTCACCTTTAATCAGATTCACGACGAAAGCCGAATCTCCATAGACGTCCAAATACTTGATTCTGAGATACATGGCCTCTTCAAGCACCATAATGCAAGCTTCATATTCAGCCATATTATTTGTACACTTGAAAGTCAATATAGTTGTAAACGAAAAATATGTTCCTTGAGGAGTAATAATCACTGCCCCAATGCCATTACCATACTAATTAACAACTCCATCAAATACCATGCCCCAACAGAAACCAGGCTCTGGCTCTTCTTCAAGCAATGGTTCATCATAATCCTTCATTTTCAAATACAAGATCTCTTCATCAGGGAAGTCATACTGCACTGACTGATAATCTTCAATTGGTTGGTGAGTTAAATGGTCAGCCAAGACACTACCTTTAATAGCTTTTAGAGATCGGTATTCAATATCATATTCTGATAACAACATCTGCCAATGGGCAATCCTCCCAGTTAAAGCAGGCTTCTCAAAAATATACTTGATTGGATCCATTTTGGATATCAACCAAGTGGTATGATTCAACATATACGGACGCAGAAGCTTGGCAGCCTAAGCCAATGTGCAACAAGTCTTCTCTAGCATAAAATACCGAGTCTCACAGTCGGTGATTTTCTTACTGAGGTAATAAATATCATATTCTTTCTTTCCAGTTTCGTCTTGCTGGCTCATCACACAACCCATACTCTCTTTAAGCACAGTCAAATACATGATCAACGATCTTCTTTCAACAGGTGTAGACAGAATCAGAGGCTCAAGTAAATACTCTTTGATATTGTCAAAAGATTTATGGAAATCCTAGGTCCAATCACAAGACTGTTCTATCTAAAGAAGTTTGAATATAGGCGCACACGTGGCAGTCATATGCGAAATGAATCTTGAGATATAATTCAAGTGACCGAGAAAACCTATGACTTGCTTCTCAGTTTTGGGCACAAGCATATCTTGTATTGCTTTGACCTTGATGGGATCAACTTCAACACCCTTCTCGCTGACAATAAAGCCCAACAACTTACCAGAACGAACATCAAAAGTATATTTATTGGGATTCAAGCGGAGTTTGTACTTCCTCAAACGCTAGAATAACTTCAACAAATGTTCAACATGTTCTTCTTCATCACTGAATTTAGAAATCATGTCATCAACATAGACTTCGATCTCTTTATGCATCATATCATGAAAATGAATGGTCATTGTTCTCTGGTAAGTTGCACCAGCATTCTTTAAACCGAAAGGCATCACTCTATAATAGAATCTTCCCCAGGGTGTAATGAATATGTTCTTCTCCATATCCCTGGGTTCCATTTTGATCAGATTATAATCGGAAAATCCGTCCATAAATGAAAAGACTTTGAATTTAGCTGTATTGTCTACCAATATATCAATGTGTGGTAGAGGGAAATCATCTTTCGGACTGGCTTTGTTCAAATCTCTATAATCAACACACATGCGTACTCAGCAGGCACAATATTGGCCACCCACTATGGATACTCAGTAGTAACAAGGAAACCAATATCAATCTATTTCTGTACTTCTTCTTTGATCTTCACTGCCATATCAGGATGAGTTCTCCTCAACTTCTGCTTGACTGTCGGGTATTCTGGCTTCAACGACAATATATGCTCCACAATCTCAGAATCCAAACCAGGCATGTCTTGATAGGACTAGGCAAATAGATCTAAATACTGTAGAAGAAGATCAATCAACCCCTTATGAACATATGGACACAATCGAGACTCAATCTTGACTTCCTTCACATCATCTTTGTAACCCAAGTTGACTTACTCAATCTGCTCTTCGAACGACTGAATGGATTTTTCCTCGTGCTCAAGTAGACGAGACAATTGATCATACATTTCTTCATTATTTTCCTCCTCAACCTCAAACACAAGGAATTCAAAGTTTGGAGAAGGAGTAGGATCATTGTATTCAATGGGTTTAGAAACCAACCTGCATAATGATTTGATATTTTGATTTTAGAGAAGTGAATTGTGACCAAATATTATGCAGATGGACAATTATTATTTATTGTAAGACCCCAATTTTGACCCTAAGATCCCTCACGCAATTTCTTCATATGCATTAGCATTGGGATTATACCTTGGCATCCTCCTTACCCCTCTTTCATTGGGTTTGTTTTGGGAGAGATCACCAAGCACTATGTGATTTTATCATACTTA
Source organism: Lathyrus oleraceus (assembly GCF_024323335.1). Taxonomy (NCBI): domain Eukaryota; kingdom Viridiplantae; phylum Streptophyta; class Magnoliopsida; order Fabales; family Fabaceae; genus Lathyrus; species Lathyrus oleraceus. The sequence goes on from NW_026113008.1 coordinate 25,576, forward strand.
TATTTTATCATTTCACTAACCAAAATACCAAAAATATGTCTTTGTATTTGCCTAACTTTTTGTAGGTAGGGCATGGTCCTCATTAATCTATCAAGTCCACACCTAGGGTTTGAGACCCTCATGGCTAAAAGCACAACCAAGGATTGATTCAAAATATCTCTAAGCATCATACATGATTCCTAATGATCTCTACATGTTATATTGGTCAAGTTTTCTTCAAGAGTTTGGAGGTGATTAGCCTTGGAAACCCTAGTTTGGAGGTGATTAGCCTTGGATTGATTCTGAATTTTTTTCTACATGGTCCTTTGACCTTGTTTGACCTATGATAAATCTCATGGCCATTTCTTTGGTGTTTTGATGAGGTTTTAGGAATTTAATAAACCATATTTAATTTAAAAGCATTATTTTAGTATTTTTAAATTGAATAAATGCCAAATAATTGTGTTGACCTCTTGTGATGGTTTGTGTAAATTTGACTTGTGTTGTTGCGCCTTGGTCAAGGTTGATTTGACTTTGCTAGGTTAATATCATTGGATTTAGGGGATTGATGAAATGTACATTCTATCTCCCAAAATGAATGAATGATATTAATTTGGTAAAAGTCATCCTTTGATCAATTTGAGTTATGATCCATTCCCCTCCCTCTTCATCTATTTCCCCTTCTTTATTCATCCATTTCATTTGGCCTATGATGTCTCTAAATCCTAAGGCTAGCTGATTGCAAAATCAACATAAGTATGGATGAGATTAGGCCACCTCTTTTGCATACTATTTTTTGTGTGTGGTATGTTTCATGAGCATAGTCCATTATACTATGTCTCTAACATGCATTAACACCAAAATTCTATTGCCCAACCTTAAATAGTTGTGACTTCTACGTAAGTCAAATTACGATTGCTTAACATAACGCTAAATTTTTGACACAAAAGACATAGCATTCTAGTTAGTGAGATTGTAAGTCTCCCCTCTTTCATTGTATTGTGTGGAAACTTGGCCTTTTTTCCTTCCTTTGGAAGATGTCTTGGCTCAAGGATCCATGCTTGTGATAAGTGGGTTGAGTGTTCTCCAAAGAATGACTTAAAACAAAAGCAAAGCAAAACAATACTAACTTCTAACTTATTAACAACTAACATTTAATTTCAAGTCCTTCATTTTAATGCACTTTAATTTTTAAGTTCTATTAATTTGTCATTATTCATACCATTCTAATTGTTTATGTTAATGCCATTTTCACTTTGTCCACTTGGAGCATATTGTGTGATATATCTTGTTTGTGTATATTTTGTTTGTTTGTATGGTCTTTGACCATTAATGTACATAATAAGAAACAAAAAAGCCTAAAAAGACTATTGTGTGGATTGTTGGTTTGATCTTGAACAATTGGACTTAAAATGTAGGCAACATTCCTATGCTAGAGGACTTGGCCAATGCCAACTTTTGTGAAACCAAGTGCTTGCAATTTGAAACTTCATCTGATACATCTTTGAAGATCCCTTTGAGTTCATCTGCAACATGATCATTATGAAGCTGTTATTTTGAACTTGTGACTTGTGGAATTCATCTGCTACATGGGCTAAGTTGAAAGACATCATGGAGTGGATAAGGCTTGGATGGGGCTATCTTTATTTGATGCCTTGCTCTTCAAGATAATACTGTATGCATTATTTGTGGCTTGATTCTAATGTCCAAGGGAATTTGGGATTTCTATAAGACATTCTTGTCTATTGGATTGCTACCCATTGGTCAGATCTTTTCAACTCTTAACTTTTAATTTTGTGCATAGGATTAGTCTCTTCATCTCCTCCCCACTTCTTTAATTTCAAAATCTCTCCCTCCATTTAAAAAAATTCTTCTTTGCTTGAACTAGTTTTGTTCTAAACTTTGACCATTTTGCAAACTAGAAACTTTGGCCTTATGCCATTGCATTTTCAAACTTCTTTCTTAATCAAACTTGTAAATAGACTTAATTATACTTAACCTAAACTTTCAAAAGCCAAAAAGGACTAACTCATTCAAACCATCTTTTAGGCCTTTGTGCCTTTCAAACTTAATTTTTGTTAAAAGCAATGCATCCACTTTGAAATTTGTATCACGAACTACGAGGTTTTGATCCCTCATTTTTATGTTGGTACGTAGGCACAAGTCCGAAGGTCTTGTCAAACACAAAAATATAATTAATGAATTATTTTCTCATCCCCCCATTCTATTTGTTTGTAAACATCATTTTTTACAAAATACATATGCACACAAGAAAGGGCTCCCTAGGAGTACCTAGGACATTTGGGGTGCTAACACCTTCCCTCTGTGTAACCAACCCCCTTACCTGTAATCTCTGACATTTTATTAGTTTTGATTTGAAAACTTCTTACTTTTGGGTTTTGTTCGTGCTTTTCCCATTTCCCTTGGAAACAATAAAAGCGCGGTGGCGACTCTTGTTATTTGATGTCTAGCTTATCCATAGCTTGATGATCATGAATTTACCGCTACATTTATTTATTTATGTTTTTTGTGGATGAATAGAATTGCATTTTATTAATGATCAATTATAAATATGCCAAACAATGTTCACTTCTCCCTTAGGCTTAGGAAAAGGGTTTTCAAAAACAATAAAGCAATTACTTAGAGCGATGAACAATAACAGGAACTTCGGCAGCGATCCAATTGTTGCAAGCTTTTCCATGCGTCAAAGTATTGGTGCAGTCTTCATCTTCATCCCCCTCAATCACTGCAGCTGAGTGTTATTCATTACCATGAATGAACCTTCTGCTACGGAAACTGGGTTGCACATCTTCAACAGACGACCCTTGCTAAAAACCCAAACCAGCACGATTCTTGTTTTCGGTGACCTCTATCATTCGACCCCACTGATCAGAACTACCATCTTCAACAATCTTCTGAGCATCTTTAAAAGAGGACATAGGTGCCCCAACTCTCTTTTCTTCAACAATAGATAGAGCTTGGAACGGAGTTCCAACCTCCTCCTCAGCTTCCACATACGAGAAAGACGAAAGATGACTCACCAACAACGCTTTCTCTCCACCAATGATAACGAGCTTTCCATTCTTCAAAAATTTCAATTTTTGATGCATAATGGATGTCACAGCTCCTGCCTCATGTATCCATGGCCTTCCTAACAAGCAACTATAGGCCGGGTGGATATCCATTACCTAAAAAGTAATTTGGAAATCACTCGGACCTATCTTCACTCAAAAGTCCACCTCACCAATAACAGTCTTACGAGAACCATCAAAAGCTTTGACGATCACGCCACTGTATCTCATCGGAGCTCCTTGGTATGATAATCTGGATAGAGTTGACTTGGGGAGTACATTCAAGGAAGATCCAGTATCAACCAACACATTAGACAATACGTCCTTCTTACAATTCATCGAAATATGTAGTGCCAGATTGTGATTTCTGCCTTCCTCGGGAAGTCCTTCATCACAAAAACTCAGATTGTTGAAAGAAGTAACGTTGGCAACAATATGGTCAAATACTTTTTGCAATGTTTCTCTGTGCGCTTCAGAATTCATAAGCAGAGACATCACTGAAATTCTGGAAGGAGTTTGGAGTAGCTGCTCCACCATATTGAATTCCCTTTTCTTGATCAAATGAAGTACCTCATCATCATCATTAGTCTTCAAACTTCCGGATTCACCAGACTGACACTTTGGAGCACTAACCGGATCTACTGCAGGTACCTCAACCTTCTTACCAACATCCTCTATATCCTTTGGGAAAACATGACCAAACACACGACCGCTACAGGTCACCTTCGCTATATCGACAATTTTCACAACAAAGTTAGTCGTAGGCAACGACCTCTTGACCATTCTCCAGCATAGTTGCATTATACTAATACGGAACAGCTCTATCAGATGCATACGGGACTGGGCCTACTAACCGTGCCACTAACGACGATACCGACATGTTGACGCTGTTACTGCTGCTGCTATCAAACTGAATTACTACCCGCTCAGGGGTCTTGAATACTGTCACTATCACGTTGACATCATCTATATCCCTAGATTCTTGAATCTGGATTACATTGTCATCCATCAACTTCTGGATATCTCTCTTGACAACCAAACACCCACGGGGGTTAACACTGCAAATTATAAAACTGGCATGGTTATGCTCACAATCACTGATGGTGCACAGGGTCTTAAGCATCTCAATCAAAGATCTACGAATACGTCGTACATCAAACACTCAAAAACTCCATGGACAGCCATTTACGATATTGACAGAGGAATTACCATGAGAGGGAAATGGGTTTGCTTTAGCATTCGGCGCACGGTCCTTAAAGGACACCATCCCACTCTTCACTAGCTTTTGGACCTCATATTTCTACGGGTAGCAGTTCTCAATATCATGACCAGGAGCCCCTTGGTGAAAGGCACAAGGAAGTATGGCTTATACCACCATGGAAGTGGTTCTGGAATTTGCGGCGGATTTCTTGGTTGGAGAAGGTTCTTGAGAACCAATGATGGGTACAATTCAGCATAAGACATAGGAATCGGGTCGAAAGAGACCGTCTTCCTCTCAAAGTTCTGTTGTTGATTATTGTTGGTGTTATTATTGTAGTTGTTGGTTCTTTGTTGTGGCTGTTGTTGGTGTTGTTGTTGAACTGGCATTGATTGGTTGTTGGAAAACACTGGAATAACAAATGATACTTGATGATGATGTTGACGGGGTTGCAGAATTCTTCTGACATGAGGCCTCCTGTGCCTCACAACTGACACTGGATTGGTCTCGCCTTCCTTCTTCTTAACGAAACTGTTACCATACCTCTTGCTCGAAGATACCTCTTCCTTAGACAACCGTCCCTCACAGACACCTTCTTCTAATCTCATCCCCATATTTACCATTTCGGTAAAGTCATTGGGTGAACTAGAAATCATGCGTTCATAATAAAACAAACTCAGGGTCTTGAGAAAAATATTGGTCATCTCTTTTTCTTCCAATGGAGGGTTGATTTGAGCGGCAAGCTCTCTCCATCTTTGGGCATAGTCTTTAAACGTCTCCTTATCCTTTTGAGACATAGACCTCAGTTGGTCCCTATCTGGTGCCATATCAACATTGTATTTATATTGCTTCACAAAAGCCTCACCCAAATCATTGAACGTGCGGACACTCACACTATCCAAACCCATGTACCACCTCAGAACGGCACCAGTCAGACTGTACTGAAAGTAATGAGTCAGTAACTGATCATTATCAGTTTGCGTCGACATTTTCCTAGCATACATAATAAGATGGCTAAGTGGGCAGGTGTTTCCCTTATACTTTTCAAAGTCAGGGACTTTGAACTTCATCGGGATCTTGACATTCGACACTAAGCAAAGTTCAGCAGCACTCTTACCGAACAAATCATTTCCTCTCAACGTCTTCAATTCCTTTCGCAGGTCAAGGAGTTGGTCTTTCATTTCATCCATCTTCTCATAAACATCCGGACCCTCAGATGGCTCGAAATGGTAGATGGTGTTCTCAACACAAGGCAAATTGTGAACAACTGGAGGCGGCACAAAAATGACCGGGCTAGATGCCAACATGGAAGCAAAAGTAGGCGCAAACCCTTCGGGCACAAAGTTCGGCGACATCCCCCATGGGAATCCAGTAGGCATAGTAGGCACAAATTAAGTGACAGGCACGATTGAAGTAGCAACCTATGAGATGACAGTCCTCTGAGGAGGAGGAGTTGCAGGTGTTGGAGAAGACTGACTCTAAGCAGCTAGAACAGTCTCCATCATGGCAGTCAAACGAGCAATCTCGTCATTCATCTCTCGGTTCTCTTGTTCCAAGTGTTCCATGATTCTCCGATGATTGGCGCGAGTATTGTATCGATGAGTCAACTTGGCTGAAGCACAGAAGAATAACCAATAAGACATCTGGCGGAAGAAAAACCTGTTATGCAAATGATGCATGAAATGCAATGCTTCGATTGTTTTTATTTTCAAGGAACATACTATTTTATTTGCAAAAATATAATAATAACAATTGTAACAATTTGATTGACCATAGAAAATCTCTTTTATTATATAATTTTGAAGGATTACACTGAGTATAATTTCATAAACCAAAAATACAAAATACAAGAGAAAAGGAAACTAATCATCCTAAGGATCCCCTGAAATTCTGGTATCAGATATGAGATGTCGAAGGTAATGTCACGAGACTAATATTTGAACAATATAAACACGATAAAAGATAAGGAAACAATAGTACAAGTGACACAAGCAATTGTTAACCCAGTTCGGTGCAAACTCACCTACGTCTGGGGGCTACGAAGCCAAGAAGGAAATCGACTAAACAGAATTAGTTCAAAGACTCTCAGTAAATAACTTCAAGTTACAGTCTTTTCACCTAATCTCTACCCGTGTGACTTCTATCTAAGAACTATTAGATAAGAGACCCTACTCACTCCCCCTTTATCACAGCAGTGATTTAAAAACAAATATTACAAAGAAAGAAGACACTCTTCAAGAACACATACTTGATCTTTCTTAAAAGCTTCAACCAAGTAAACACACAATCATGCTTCAAAGCTTAGAGTGGACAAATTATAACACAAAAGTCAGTCCAATTCAATCATCAATAGGATGAATGAATGGCTCACAATACACAAGCTCACACAAGACTAAAACCCTTATTCTCTCTCACTATTTCGTTCGTTTTATTTTGTGTTAAAACCTGGTTTTACATGGCCTTTAAATAGAAGCATTTGAATGGGCTTGGACATCATAAAACCCTAATTTTATTTTCCTTTCGTATCTTCTTATTCAGACTGCTGATCATATCTTATTGGAAAATAAATCAATCTGGTTTTAATTACTGCTTGAATGGCGCATTCAATCTCCACATTAATCACAAATAGATTTGCATGTAAAGCGCAATCATAAGATACATAACATTCAGACTGAATGTTCTGTATACACATGACATTGTTGGTGTAAGCCCTAGAGGCCAATACTTTTGGTACTTGTATCGAATTATTTATTAATAATAAAAGGCATTTTCTTTATTATGGTTGATTAATAAAGTCCCTGGAATAGATAGTCCGTTTAATGTATTAAGTGTGACTTAATCATGAGAGCACATTAAGCATAAGGACACTATTCTTAAAGTATCCGTAGTCGAGCTTTAGTGTGAAGTGGGATAACATTAAAGCATTAAGACTATTATGTTTGTAGACTGATGATCACATCTCATGGATCATGGATAAAGAGTTATCAAGTCTTAAACATAGGTATGAATATTAGGAGTAATATTTATACCGGATTGACCCGCTATGAGAATACTATATAGAAAGTTATGCAAAGTGTCATAAGTTATTCTCATGGTGATAATAGTGTATACCACTCTTCGACCTGAAACCACTATGGATCCTAGATGTAGAGTCGAGTGGTTTATTGCTGATCCAACGTTGTCCGTAACTGGATAACCATAAAGACAGTTGATGGGTACTCCACAAAGCATGCTGAGGGACATGAGTGTCCTAGATGGAATTTGCCAATCCTGGATACATGTCTATCGGCGCAATATTGAACTGGACAAGGATGACACGGTCTATACCTTGTGTTCAATATAGACATAAGGGCAAAGGGGTAATTATACACATAATTATTATCACAGGAGGTTTTGTCAGATCACATGACATTTTCGGGACTTGGATAGCAGTGATGTGTTGCTAGATACCGCTCACTGTTTATTATGTTAAATGCGTGATTTAATATAATTGCCAACGTCGCGAAAACCTACAGGGTCACACACAAAGGACGGATTGATGAGAAATAGAGTAACTAAGGAACACCATAAGGTACGGTGCACTTAAGTGGGAGACGAAATATGGTAAGGTACCAAATACTTAAGTGATTTTGGCATATTATGAGAGATGGGCCAAAATACACTTAAGTGGGCTTTTTAGCTTGAAGCCCACACAAGTGGTTCTATAAATAGAACCCCTTGGGTAGAAGCATTGTGACTCCACTCAGACTGAAATTCAAGTAGAGACTTGGAATTTCGTTTCCCTCTCTCTCTCAATCAAAGCCTTCATTCATAACAGCTAGCACTACGATTGAAGGACTCCGTTAGTGTGGACTGAGTAGAGACGTTGTCATCGTTCAATGTTTGTGATCACTCCGTGGATCTGTATCAAAGGTTTTGATCATTATCAGAGATCTGCACCAATGGTTTGAATCGCCACAAGAGGTAACGATTTTATCACTGATCATGCCCATTCGTAAGGATCACTAAATGGAGAAATTTTTAAATTCCGCTGCGCCTTGGATGGCAATTCTCCTTCAGTGGTATCAGAGCCACTTATGAAACCATGAATCTGATAATTGTTTTTGTTCTGTATTAATATGATTAAAGACAGAATGAATCAAAGATTAAATTGAGATCGATCAAGTCATATATGTGATATATGTAATCCTGATGCAAAATATATTATATATGATATAGTGTTCTCGTTTCGTTCATTCAAACACTCAATGATTGTTTTCCTTTGAGCGATCAATGGTCATTTGCTTCTTGATCCGACATTAGTATGGTGAAGCAATGACGTGTTGATCAATCATACTGAATCAACAATCGAGATATGTTTGACGGTCTGAAATTGGTGCATCAGGGTTAGTGACGACACAAGGGTTGTGTTGTCAGAGAGTTATGCGATTGGGGTTGTGACTGCACAAGAGTTGTGCTTTCTAAACACTTTTTGGAACACTGTTAACCGGTTAACGCGTATGGTTAACCGGTTAACGCTATACGAAATTAAAAAAATTTAATTTTTCAAACAGTGTTAACTGGTTAACGCATATGGTTAACCGGTTAACGCAAGGCGGAAAACAGTTTTCCAAGACATTTTCAAACAGTGTTAACCGGTTAACGCATTTGGTTAACCGGTTAACGCAAGGCAGAAAAGAATTTTTTGATCAGATTTCAAACAGTGTTAACCGGTTAACACATATGGTTAACCAGTTAACGCAAGGCAAAATTCACCCATTCGGCTAACTCAGTGCTTTAAAAGTATCAAGTGTTGATGCGAAAAGCGACATTGATTTTAAATGAATTGTTCATTAAAATGTGGTGATCGATCGTCGAGATTTAATTTGATTTTAATTAATTAAAGGAATTAATAGTAATAATAAAGTGTTTTTATTATGGTGATCGGTTATGGCCTTAGTCCTCCTTTATTTTTATTTGGGTTTTAAAATACGACCTGCGTGTCATGCCTCTATCTTTATCTCCCAAATGTAACTTCTTTTCTCATCTCACTCCCTCGTATGTAAAACGAGTTTCTTTTGTAATGTAATAATATGAAGAAAGCAAAGAAGTCAGTGCCAAAGGAAGACAACCTTGAAGATCTTGCTTGGAGAAGCTTAGATCGTTATAGGTTAGCTTAGGTTCTCTCATTGGCTTGGGAGAACAATTGCACTAGGGGCCATAACTGTTTCATTATGTATGTATGTTGATGCATGTGAATGTATGTTGATGCATGTGAGAGACGATTTATATGATAAACAAGCCGGTGAGATCAGAAAAATTGCAATTCCCTCAAATTAAATATTACGTTTATGCTTTCCAAGTTTTAACACTCATCAAGACTAGTAATGGATAATGTAGGTTTCGCCTATGCGAGGTGCATGATCTATATATTAGTAAGGTGCGATGGGATAATTGTAATATCCAACTGTTAAAACAATGGGTCAAACTTAACTAAACAAATTATAATAAGATTATATATATGTTTAGAAGCAAGAGTTAGGAATGATCCATATGATGGATTGGAATAAGGAGTTATTCACCCAACTGAAATTTTCGAGAGTTGTATGAGATACAATTGGAAGGAGTTCCTACCTAAATAACCTAGTTTTGTGTAATCCGCCTACACGGACTTAGAACGAAGTGAAATATGGATCTCGACCCATTAGAAAATCTTCCAACGGGATTTTCCGAATCAAATGATGAGGGTCATTTGTTTTGAATAAAATAGTGGGAGCATGTTTAATTAAAGGCCTAATTAAATATGTCAATGATACTTATATTTTCATTAATCCTTATGTAGATAACCATGACAGCAAACACCTCTAACAACATCTTGCGATCAATCCATGATAAGGAAAAATTGTCTGGGACAAATTTTCTGGATTGGCACCGAAACCTGAGGATTGTCCTCAAACATGATAAAAAGCTGTATGTCTTGGAGACACATGTTCCTGAAGAGGAACCTCCTAGTTCTGCACCTAAGGCAGAAAGAGATGCTTATAAGAAGCATGTCGATGATGCCAATGAAACTGCTTGTCTCATGCTAGCTATCATGAACTCAGAATTGCAAAAGCAACATGAGAACATGTCATCGTTCGATATGATCGAACACCTGAGATGCTCTATTAAGAGCAAGCAAGGCATGAGAGGTTTGAAGTTTCAAAAGCCCTTTTTCAAGGCAAGTTAGCTGAGGGAGCCCCTGTAGGTCCCCATGTACTCAAGATGATTGGGTATGTGGAAAACCTTGAGATATTGGGTTTTCCCCTCGAAAAGGAACTTGCGACTGATTTGATCTTGCAATCGTTGCCAGATAGTTTCAGTCAATTTGTCCTAAATTTCAATATGATTGATATGGAAAAATCTCTTCCTGAACTGCTCGCCATGTTAAGAACTTCCGAGCAGAATTTGAAGTCAAAAGGGAAGTCCATTCTGATGATCGGAAATGGAAAGAGACAGAACAAAAGGCCCACTAAGCAGGGTGATAAAGGGAAAGGAAAGGAAGTTGCAAAACCCAAATCCACCGTGGCTGCTTTAAAGCCTAGTGGAGGCATAGAAAAAGAAGGCACCTGCTTCCATTGCGGTAAGACCGGACACTGGAAGAGGAACTGCCCAAAGTACCTGGAAGATAGGAAGAATGGAGTAGAGACTTCAACTTCAGGTATTTTTGTTATTAATTTATCTACTTCTACATCATGGGTATTAGATACTGGATGCGGTTCTCACATTTATACAAATGTGCAGGGGCTGAAAAGAAGTAGAGATTTGGCAAAAGGTGAAGTTGACCTACGGGTTGGCTATGGAGCAAAGGTTGCTGCTTTAGCCGTAGGGACTTACGTATTGACTTTACCTAGTGGTTTAATAATTCAGTTAGAGAACTGTTATTATGTACCTGCAATTAGCACGAATATTAATTCCGTTTCTTGTTTGGACAAGTTTGGTTTTTCATTTATAATAAAGAACATTTGTTGCTCAATTTATTTGAATGATATATTCTATGCTACTGCGCAAATGAACAATGGACTATATGTCCTTGATCTGGAAATGCCTATTTATAACATTAATACTAAAAGGATGAAACCTAATGAGTTAAATCCAATTTACCTTTGGCATTGTCGATTATGCCACATAAATGAGAAGCGCATTTCCAATCTCCATAAAGATGGACTGTTGGACTCTTTTGATTATGAATCATATGAGACATGCAGATCTTGTTTAATTGGAAAGATGACAAAGTATCCATTCACAACAAAAGGTGAAAGATAATGATCTTTTGGCCCTCATACATATTGATGTATGTGGACCACTGAAGATGCCAGCCAGAGGAGGTTTTTAGTACTTCATCACATTTACTGATGATTTCAGTAGATATGGTTATGTGTATCTAATGAAACACAAATCATAGTCCTTTGAAGAGTTCAAGGAATTCAAGAATGAAGTACAAAACTAACTAGGTAAGAATATTAAAACTCTTCGATCTGATCGAGGTGGTGAATATTTAAGCCTAGAGTTTGATGACCATCTGAAAGAGTGTGGGATCCTATCCCAACTCACTCCTCCTGGAACACCCCAATGGAATGGTGTGTCTGAGAGAAGAAATCGAACCCTGTTGGACATGGTCCGATCCATGATGAGTCACGCCGATCTTCCAAGCTCCTTTTGGGGACATGCGCTATTGACAGCAGCTTACACACTTAACCGTGTTCCATCCAAAAAGGTTGATAAGACACCATATGAGATATGGAGTGGTAAGAGACCACATATGTCTTACATGAAGATTTAGGGTTGCGAAGTTTATGTGAAACGACAAATTTCAACTAAGCTTGAGCCCAAAATCTGACAAATGCTTATTTGTGAGGTTTCCTAAAGAAACAAGAGGGTATCACTTCTACAATCCTTCTGAGGGCAAAGTGTTTGTCGCTCGAACTGGAGTTTTCCTAGAAAAGGATTTTATTTCCAAAGAAACCAGTGGGAGGAAAGTAGAGCTTGAAGAAATTCAAGAATCACAAAGCATCGATACACCTATGGAGGAATTAGAGCAGGAAACACAAGTAGTTGTGTAAGAGCAACCTGCTCAAGTAGAATAAGACTAGTGTAGGTCAGGCAGGATACGTCACCTACCTGAGATATATGGATATCTGATCAAGGTGATGTATTACTCATGGATCAAGATGAGCCTGTGACCTACTCATGGAATCTCTGTTTTGATGAAACAGTAAAACAGTATGGATTCATCAAGAACGAAGATGAGCCTTGTGTCTACAAGAAGGTTAGTGGGAGCATGATCGTATTCCTGGTATTATATGTAGATGACATATTACTCATTGGAAACGATATCCCTACCCTACAACAAGTGAAGTCTTGGTTGGGGAAATGCTTTTCTATGAAGGACCTAGGTGAAGCAGCCTATATATTAGGAATCAAAATCTATAGAGATAGATCATAAAATGCTTGGCCTAAGTCAAAGTACATAGACAAAGTGCTGAGACGCTTTAATATGAATGATTCCAATGGTTATGTGTTTTGCTTAAATGGTGGCGCTGTGAGCTTGAAAAGTTCAAAGCAAGATACAGTTGCTGATTCTACAATCGAGGCCGAGTATATTGCTGCCTCAAGTGCAGCAAAGGAAGCTGTTTGGATCAAAAGTTCATTAGTGAACTTGGCATAGTCCCTAACATTGTGGATCCCATTGGTCTCTATTATGATAACAATGGTGCTATCGCACAAGCTAAGGAGCCTAGATCTCACCAATGATCCAAACACATACTTAGGCGTTATCATCTTATTCGAGAGATAATAGATAGAGGAGATGTGAAAATATGTAAAGTACCTACACTGGACAATATAGCTGACCCACTGACAAAGCCTCTTGCGTAGCAGAAACATGATGGCCATACTAGATCAATGGGCATAAGGGGTATGCCTAATTGGCTCTAGTGCTAGTGGGAGATTGTTGGTGTAAGCCCTAGAGGACAATACTTTTGGTACTTGTATCGAATTATTTATTAATAATAAAAGGCATTTTCTTTATTATGGTTGATTAATAAAGTCCCTGGAATAGATAGTTCGTTTAATGTATTAAGTGTGACTTAATCATGAGAGCACATTAAACATAAGAACACTATTCTTAAAGTATCCGTAGTCGAGCTTTAGTGTGAAGTGGGATAACATTAAAGCATTAAGACTATTATGTTTGTAGACTGATGATCACATCTCATGGATCATGGATAAAGAGTTATCAAGTCTTAAACATAGGTAAGAATATTAGGAATAATATTTATATCGGGTTGACCCGTTATGAGAATACTATATAGAAAGTTATGCAAATTGTCATAAGTTATTCTCATGGTGATAATAGTGTATACTACTCTTCGACCTGAAACCACTATGGATCCTAGATGTAGAGTCGAGTGCTTTATTGCTTATCCAACGTTGTCCATAACTGGATAACCATAAATACAGTTGATGGGTACTCCACAAAGCATGCTGAGGGACATGAGTGTCCTAGATGGAATTTGCCAATCCTGCGTAACAGGATAAATGTCTATGGGCCCAATATTGAACTTGACAAGGATGACACGGTCTATACCTTGTGTTCAATATAGACATAAGGGCAAAGGGGTAATTATACACATAATTATTATCACAGGAGGTTTTGTCAGATCACATGACATTTTCGTGACTTGGGTAGCAGTGATGTGTTGCTAGATACCGCTCACTGTTTATTATGTTAAATGCGTGATTTAATATAATTGCCAACGTCGCGAAAACCTACAGGGTCACACACAAAGGACGGATTGATGAGAAATAGAGTAACTAAGGAACACCGTAAGGTACGGTGCACTTAAGTGGGAGACGAAATATGGTAAGGTACCAAATACTTAAGTGATTTTGGCATATTATGAGATATGGGCCAAAATACACTTAAGTGCGCTTTTTAGCTTGAAGCCCACACAAGTGGTTCTATAAATAGAACCCCTTAGGTAGAAGCATTGTGACTCCACTCAGACTGAAATTCAAGTAGAGACTTGGAATTTCATTTCCCTCTCTCTCTCAATCAAAGCCTTCATTCATAATAGCTAGCACTGCGATTGAAGGAATCCGTTCGTGTGGACTGAGTAGAGATGTTGTCATCGTTCAACGTTCGTGATTACTCCGTGGATCTGTATCAAAAGTTTTGATCATTATCAGAGATCTGCACCAAAGGTTTGAATCGCCACAAGAGGTAACGATTCTATCACAGATCATGCCCATTCGTAAGGATCACTAAATGGAGAAATTTTTAAATTCGGTTGCGCCTTGGATGGCAATTCTTCTTCAGTCTTAACATCGGGTCTGACATCTCAGCTAAATCCTGCATAACCATATTTAAACACCCTGCAGGAAACTGATATCTCATGTCAAGACAACACTTGTGACAACTTGTGATAACTCTAGGTTTTACCAAAATTGATGCCAACACATAGAACCAACAAACTCCCCCTTTGGAAAATTTTGGCTAAAACATACATACGTTTCACAAGAAAATAATCACAGTATGAGTTCAACAGCAGAAGTAAACAAACACACATTACTAGCAAAAATAGCAACTAGTAAACACGTAGTAAACACATATGCGCTTATGCTCAGAACACACCACCTTCCCCTTCAGCTAGCATTAGTCTGCTAAACACAGAAAGAACACTCCCCATCTAGCATCACCTTCAAAATCACCTGTAACATACAGTTTAACAACATCTCTAACATCACCACTTCTCCCCCTTTTTAGCCAAAAGAGACCAAAGAGACAAAATAAATGTCTATTCAGTCAAACAAACAGAATGTCAAAGGTTAAGAGTTATAGATCCAAGAGCATACACAACTTTAAACAAGCTGATATAAAATCCAACAATCCAAAAAAAATACACACCAAGGCAGCAGAACATGACTGCCAAAAAATAGGAACCAGAACATCCATCGCAGCAAAAAAACCACATCAGAAGAATGGGGGCCAACTTTAAAAAGGGCTAATTAGAGGAGCTTGAGCTTGCATCTTCATCAGCATCAGAAACAGAATTGCCACTTGTCTCATCTTTAGTTGCAGACCTCTCACTAGAGGTTTAGGCTTAAGCTTCCTTGGCCTGTCCAATATTCTCTCTTTCAGCTTGCTCCAAGCTTGCAATCAGAGCCTCCAATGCTTCTTTCCTGGTTGTTGCTACCCTTATCCCTGTATCCAATTCTTTACAAGTTTCCTTCAGCTCAGCAATAAGACCACCTTTTGAGGTTGGCTTTTCCACATCAGATGTCATGACAATGTCTTTGACATGACTGCCTTGAAACAATTTGTAGTGTACTGATAGAGGAGGTTTTCTTCTACTTGGAAGGTCATTTGTACTCAGAATCCCAGGGTGTTGACTCAGGATAATCCCACAAATCATTGAGGGAAAAGCTATAGGCAGTTTATTGCATTAGTAGAAGCATGCTTGACAATTTGTTCAAACATAAATCTACCATAATCAAATTTTAGCTTGGTTACAACAGCAAAGATAAATCTTCCAAGGGCATTTGAAATTGTGGAAATGTGGTTGGTAGGCACCCAATTTGCGGACCCTATTTTATGCAATATGGCATACCTAACAGTCAGCTTCCCAACAGGAAGATGCTTTTTACTAGGCCACTCCTTGACCTGTCTTGCTGTAATATCTCTACAGACTTCATTGTCTGTGGCTTCCAATTCACATGCACCTTCTATACCTCTTCCTAGAAACTTGTTAATCACACTGGGAGAAAATGTGATACACTTCCCTCTCACAAAAACTTTACAAAATTCCTTGCTTTTTTTATCAGCAATATCTTCAGGAATGTTGACAATGAGTTCCTTAACCAATCCCTCATAGCACTGAGATAACCCAACCACAATCTTCATTAACCCAACATTTTTAATTAGGTCCATGACCTCTTTGACCTCAACAACATCCTCGCCTAACACTCTCTCTACAGCCACCCTTCTTTGGATCACAAACTTCCATTTTGCTGCTCCATCTTCAAGATGGAAAGAGATATTGTCCAAATGTACAACAACAACTTTCACAGGGGACTTCCTAACAGTTGTCCTCTTCACAAGGGAGATGTCAGGGACATCTTCTTCAACATCTTCATCAGACTCAGAAACTTCTCTCACCTTCCTCTTTTTCACATCAACTTTGCTCCAAGATTTTGAGGGACCTACACCAGTAGTCTTCTTAGCAGTTTTGGCTGACATCATTTTAGCCACAGACCTACCTTTTCTAGTCTTCATCCGCTTAGACACACTAGGCTTTAAGTGATGAAGTAATCTATCATCTTGATCATCAGACCTATCATCCTCTAGGTCAATCAAATTGTTTGCAGAATCATGCTTCTCAGAATGTGAAGCATTGGCAGTTGTAGATGCCACAAATTTTTTACCAGACACAGTTTGCCCTAAAGAGCACAAACCTTTAGCAGCCATATCCTTTTCAGATATAGAGGAATCGTCATCCTTCTCACTATGAGGTTCAACCTCAAGAGAGGGGTCCATTCTAGAAAGAGGAGTAGAAACTCCCTTCATAAAATGTCCTTCATTGGGGATTCTAGTGACTAGGTTTCTTATGACACGATCAGTGTGGTTCATGTCGTCCTTAGAACTAGTGGCATGAGTAGAGCTAGAAGGGATACTAGAGCTGTTACCTTGAGTGGGGCATGCATAAGCAGATGCATCCATGGGATGGTATGAGTCAGGAGCTTTGCCTAGAATAACAGACAGAGGAATTACATCCAAAATTTCTTCATCAAGAAAGTCCATTGAAGGCGTTCTATCCTTGTGAGTAGGCCTAGTAGTTTTTGAACCAGATGGTGTTTGATGTTGTGACATCTTGTTGTTTTTGTGGAAAGGTTTCAGTTGCCCTAGAAGAGGAGTTTGAGGAAGACGCAGGGAGTTGGAAATGTTTGAGTAGAGGTTGCGTGTGAAAAGGTAATAGATGGAATTTCCAATACTAGGTAATGATTTACCATAAATTGGGCGCTTTATTTTAAGTAAGCAGACAATAATTTGATTACCTTTTCCACTTCAAATTAATTGCTAAAAATTCTCATAAATACAAATCCCTAATTCCCTCTTAGAAATTCAAATTGATTTGCATCCAAGGCCTTTGTAAAAATATCAGCTAACTGCATCTCAGTAGTAACATGCTCTAGGGCTATAATTTTATCTTCCACTAGTTCTCTAATAAAATGATGACGAATATCAATATGTTTTGTTCTGCTGTGCTGAAGAGGATTCTTAGAAATATTTATAGCACTCAGGTTGTCACAGTACAATGTCATGACATCTTGCGTGACATTGTATTCAATCAGCATCTGTTTCATCCATACCAGTTGAGAACAACTACTTCCAGCTGCTATGTATTCAGCTTCATCAGTGGACAGTGACACGCAATTTTGTTTCTTACTAAACCATGATATTAAGTTGTTCCCCAAGAAGAAGCATCCTCCTGATGTGCTTTTCCTATCATCAGCACTTCCAGCCCCATCAGCATCACAATATCCAGTCAGCACAGATCCAGATCCATGAGTGTACAACATCCTATAGTTACTAGTGCCATTGACATATTTCAGGATCCTTTTCACTTGGTTTATGTGACTCACCTTTGGTTCAGATTGATATCTAGAACATACGCCTACAGCAAAAGCAATGTCAGGTCTGCTTGCTGTGAGATATAGCAGACTCCCTATCATGCTTCTGTAGATACTTTGATCCACACTGACACCATTTTCATCTTTAGAGACTTTCAAATTAGTAGGAGTAGGTGTCCTTTTGTGACTTGCATTCTCCATGCCAAACTTCTTAACAATATTTTTAGCATATTTGCTTTGAGATAGAAAAATAGAATCTTCCATCTGCTTGACTTGTAGCCCAAGAAAATAGGTTAGTTCTCCAACAAGGCTCATTTCAAATTCAGACTGCATTTGTTTATCAAAATGTTCAACCATATTATTTGACGTCCCACCAAACACAATATCATCCACATATATCTGAGCCACCATGAGTTTTCCTCCTTCATACTTGACAAATAAGGTCTTATCAATGCCTCCCTTCCTGTATCCATTGTCAATGAGAAACACTGTGAGTCTATCATACCAAGCCCTAAGAGCTTGTTTCAACCCATAAATGGGTTCCCTCAACTTATACACATGCTTTGGAAGAATTGGGTCTGTAAACCTTTAGGTTGTTCAACATACACTTCCTCATTTAAGTAACCATTCAAGAAGGCACTTTTTACATCCATTTGGAACAGTTTACACTTCAGAATACATGCCACTCTGAGCAGTAGTCTAATGAACTCCAAGCGAGCTACAGGGGCAAATGTTTCATCAAAGTCAACTCCTTCAACTTGAGTGTATCCTTGTGCTACCAATCTTTCTTTATTTTTAGTAACCACCCCTTGTTCATCAGATTTATTCTTGTAAACCCACTTTGTTCCAATAACATTTATTCCTTCAGGTCTTGGAACCAATTCCCATACTTCATTTCTCTTGAATTGGCCTAACTCTTCCTGCATGGCATTGATCCATAATTCATCAATTAAGGCTTCTTTGACATTCTTGGGCTCAATCATGGACACAAAACAACCATGTGAGATCACTTCCCTTGATCTAGTGGTGACCCCTTTATTTGGGTCTCCTATAATGAGATCTTTCAGATGATCCTTCTGAATTCTGATAGAGGGTTCCTTATTAATTTTATCAGCTTCAGGTTCAGCTTGAGTGGGTTCACTCTCATTACTTTTGTCTAGGAGATCAGTTGGGGCATCATTTAGAGATGTTTTAAAATTGTCTATGACATCAGTCTGTTGATCATCAACAACAAAATTGATAGATTCCATCATTACTTTTGTTCTGGAATTAAAGACCCTAAATGCTCTGTTGTTTGTTGAGTAACCCAGAAATATTCCTTCATCACTCTTGGGATCCATTTTCCTTATTTGTTCATGATCAGTCAGGATATAACATTTAATACCAAACACATGGAAGTATTTGATAGTAAGTCTTCTTCCTTTCCAGACTTCATATAAAGTAGTTGGAGTCCCTTTCTTCAAGGTTACTCTGTTGTGAACATAGCAGGCTGTGTTCATAGCTTCAGCCCAAAAGTGGTAGGGAAACTTATTAGCATGAATCATAGCTCTGGCAGATTCTTGGAGAGTTCTATTTTTCCTTTCTACCACAACATTTTGCTGAGGGGTAATGGGAGATGATAACTCATGACTAATTCCTTCAGATGAACAGAATCCAGCAAATTTACTGTTCTCAAATTCTTTCCCATATCACTTCTGATTCTAATAACCTGACATTCTTTTTCTCTTTGAAGTCTTAGGCAAAGATCTTTGAATACCTCAAATACATCAGTTTTTCCCTTATAAAATTTACCCAGGTGTATCTGGAGATGTCATCCACCACCACATAAGCATACATTTTCCCATCAAGACTTTCCACCTACATAGGCCCCATCAAGTCCATGTGGAGAAGTTCCAGCACTCTGGATGTGGTGTCATGTTTGATCTTCTGATGTGACATCTTTGTCTGCCTTCAAATATGACACTCCCCATAAACTCTTCCTTCATCAATCTTTAATTTTAGGAGTCCTCTGATAGCTTCAACAAATATAATCCTCTTCATTCCTTTAAGATGCAGATGGCCCAGTTTTTGATGCCATAGTTTCACTTCTTCTTCTTTGGCTAGAGTACACATTGATGAATAACCAGTTTCTTGAGAACTCCACATATAGCAGTTGTCCTTATACCTGACTCCTTTCATGATCACTTCATTTTTTTATTAGTAATCATACATTCAGTTTTTGTGAAGTTCACATTTAGACCTTGGTCACACAGTTTATTGATGTTGATTAGGTTTGTAGTCAATCCTTTAACAAGTAGCACATTATCAAGGTTAGGGACTCCAGGGCAGTTTAGCTTTCCAATCCCCTTGATTTCACCCTTTTCTCCATCACCAAAGGCCACATAGCTGGTGGCATGAGGATGAAAGTCAATTAGCAGGTTTTTGCTTCTAGTCATGTGTCAAGAGCATCCACTGTCAAAATACCAGTCTTCTTTGGCTAAAACTCTGAAGGAAGTGTCTTTAAGTTCCAGACTTTGGAACATAGACTTTCTTCCCGTCATGTGTCGCGAGCATCCAGAGTCTAGGTACCATGACTGGTGTCTGAACTTTGCTGCATAGGATATCTGCAACATAGACAATCTTATCTTTTGGTACCCAGAATCTCTTGGGTCCTTTCAGATTAGTTTTCCCAGAGTTTCTCATAACTTTGGGTTTTCTAGCATTTCTAAATTTTTGTTCTTGTGTGTGTGTATAGTGATATGAAAAGGGAGATTTAAGTTGGTTACTGGTAGAAGTTTTATCTTCCTTAGGATCATACCCAATTCCCTTTTTATTGTTCTGACTTACTCCATAAATCATGGATGCCATAATACTCCTATCTATCCCATTTTTCAGAAATTCTTGAAAGGCTTCTTCGTATTTATAATTATTTTATTTAAAGTTTGTGGTGCTTGAGACAACGCTTCTTCTAATTCTAAGCTTTTTCTCTTTGCTCCATCTCTTTCTAATGTTAAAGATCTAATAGTATCTTCTCGTGCTAGAATTGTCATCTCAAGTTCACTACATTCTTCAAATTTTACTTTAAGACAGCCTTTAATGTTTTTAAACTTTTGTTTTAATTTCTGATATGAGCTAAGAGTTTCTGACAAACAAGATTCTAGATCAGATCTAGAAAGTTCAGAAAATACCTCATTCAGATTCTTCATGAGCTACTCCTGGATGTGGTAGCCATAAGTGCCACGTTGGCCTGTTCATCAGAGTCAGATTCTGATGATCCAGATTCACTATCATCCCAGGTAGCCATCAGTCCTTTCTTTGTCCTGAAGGTATTTTTCTTGAAGTTTTCTTTTCTAGAGTTGTCCTTCTTTAGCTTAGGGCATTCATTCCTGTAATGACCTGTTTCTTTACATTCATAACAGGTAATATCTTTGTTAGTTTTACCTTTTGAAGTTGATTCTGATCGATCCCCTCTGGGTCTTGGTCTTCTGAAGTTATTGTTCCTCTTTTTCCAGAGTTGTTTAACTCTTCTGGTTAGTAGGGACAATTCTTCTTCATCATCAGAATCTTCTGGTTCAGAGTCGTCAGTATCTTCAGTTTCTGCCTGGAGAGCTTTGGTTCTGTCAGGTTTGCGTATTTCAGGTCTGGACTTCAATGCTACAGACTTGTTCCTTTTCTGAGGCTCATCTTCCTATAGTTCTATCTCATGGCTTCTGAGGGAACTGACAAGTTCTTCAAGGCTGATATTGTTCAGATCCTTTGACAGTTTCAGAGCAGTAACCATAGGTCTCCATTTCTTTGGCAGACTTCTGACTATCTTTTTGACGTGATCTGCAGTTGTATATCCTTTGTCTAGAACCTTGAGACCTGCAATAAGAGTTTGGAATCTAGAAAACATAGCCTCTATAGCTTCACCATCTTCCATTTTGAAGGCTTCATACTTCTGGATAAGCGCCAGAGCCTTTGTCTCTTTGACCTGAGAGTTTCCTTCATGAGTCATCTTCAGAGAGTCAAGTATATCTTTGGCTGTCTCTCTGTTGGTGATCTTTTCATATTCGTTGTACGATATAGCATTGAGAAGTATGGTTCTGGCCTTGTGGTGATTTTTGAAGACACGTTTCTGATCTTCTGACATCTTATTTCTGGGAACTTGAGCTCCATTTTCTAAGACTGGAGGTGTGTATCCATCTGTGACAATGTCCCAGAGGTCACATCATAACCCAGAAAGAAACTTTCAAATTCTATCT